>NC_089814.1:4335833-4500833 GCF_029633855.1 Hoplias malabaricus
CACACACACACACATCCACCCCAGTGCAGGAGTAGCAGTGAGGACACACACACACACACACACACATCCACCCCAGTGCAGGAGTAGCAGTGAGTACACACACACACACACACACACACACACACACACATCCACCCCAGTGCAGGAGTAGCAGTGAGGACACACACACACACACACACACACACACACATCCACCCCAGTGCAGGAGTAGCAGTGAGTACACACACACACACACACACACACATCCACCCCAGTGCAGGAGTAGCAGTGAGGACACACACACACACACACACACACACACATCCACCCCAGTGCAGGAGTAGCAGTGAGGACACACACACACACACATCCACCCCAGTGCAGGAGTAGCAGTGAGTACACACACACACACACACACACACATCCACCCCAGTGCAGGAGTAGCAGTGAGTACACACACACACACACACACACACACATCCACCCCAGTGCAGGAGTAGCAGTGAGGACACACACACACACACACACATCCACCCCAGTGCAGGAGTAGCAGTGAGTACACACACACACACACACACACACATCCACCCCAGTGCAGGAGTAGCAGTGAGTACACACACACACACAGCAGTGTAGCAGTGAGTACACACACCTGGAGCGGTGGGCAGGTGGGGGTCTGGTGGATGTTGAAGCAGACTCTCCTCCTTCACTCCTCCGTCCCCAGTTTCCTGTCTGTCGTCTGGGAAAGTGGTCTCTAGTCCCTTTCTCTGACGTGGCCACGGCTGCCCACTGGAGGGGCCCTGGATACTGTTACCACTGCACGGGTCACATTTAAACACGGCGTCCCGGCGGCGAGGGAGAGGGGGGCCAACGGGTCAATGGCTCACTTCACAAACTTTGGAGAGAATTGGTAATTGGCTTTTTGTTTTAGTTTAATTTCTTTAGTCTTTGTTTAAAGAAGTTTGTGTGAGGTGTGTGTGTATTGTCTATGTGTGTGTGTGTGTCTGTGAGTGTACATGTATGTTTGAGTGTTTGTTTCTGCATGTTTATGTCAGTGTGTATATGTTTTTCTTTGTGTGTGTGTGTGTGTTTCTGCATGTATGTGTCTTTTCCATGTGTTTGTGTGTGTGAAGAGTTGGCTCTGGTTCTTCTATAGAGCAGCCGAGTTTAAACCAGTCGCCCCAATAATCAATCAGCGGTTTCCATGGCGACAGCAGTCTGGCTCAGATTAATCAATGTGATTGAATCTGTATGTTCTTGTTATGGTCCTGGGTAGAAACCTCTGAACAAGGTGTGTGTGCGTGTGTGCGTGTGTGTGTGTGTGTGTGTGTGTGTGTGTAAGAGAGAGAGAGAGAGAGAGAGAGAGAAAGTGCACCTCTCTTACCCAATAACCCATCCACTACTCTCAATATATCGCCCTCTCCCCTGAGAGCTGACTTTATCAAGAGTGTAAGGTAATATCAGACCGGCTTATTGGAGCCGTGTGACCGTACAGTCAGCCGAAAGGGCGCGAGAGAGACGGAGGGAGAGAGGGATAGAAGAGAGGAGAGAGAGACAGAGGGAGAGAGAGAGAGAATTAATTGGAGTGGTACCCTTCCTGTGTTTTAAGGTGCTCTGAACTGAGTACCCTGTGTTCTTATAGACAGATACGTGTGTGTGTGTATGTGTGTGTGTGTGTGTGACAGACATCAGGGGTAAATACATTTGTATACACTCGTGTAACTGCAGGTCACATGACTTGTCATAATTGAGTGAGATGACTATATTTGTGCACATTGTAATACACACGCTGTGTATGTGCTGGACAGAGCGTATTAAACAACCTGGATGAATATAACACAGTTTTCATGGTTGAGGAGTGTGTGACTCAGTGTAGCCCATGTCTGTCCAATAGGCTTCAGATCAGAGCTCGTAGAAGGCCATTTCCCAATAATACAGTGTTTGTTTACTCCATGGGGGGTGCATTTTAGAGAAAACATATTCATTCGTTGTCTGTGACCCTTATCCAGTTCAGGGTCGCGGTGGGTCCAGAGCCTACCCCGGAATCACTGAGCGCAAGGCAGAAATACACCCTGGAGGGGGCGCCAGTCCTTCACAGAGCGACACACACATTCACTCACTCACACACTCACAGCTACGGACACTTCTGAGTCTCCAATCCACCTACCAACGTGTGTTTTTGGAGCGCCTACCGGGTCAACCTAGAAGAGGCATTTTCTCTTCCTGACTGACTGACTCCTAATGTTGTTAATTCAGCCATATTTCACGCTCCAGTTTGTGAACTTCATTTGGAACCGTTCGGCGTGTTTCTACCACCATAGACTGGTTCACGAACCAGAAAAAATTAGTTCCCAGCTGGAAGCAAAGAACAGTGCGAATCGTGGCTAAATCATAGGAAACAAGACAGGAACACGCTCTGTTTGTGTGTGTTTCTGGGGTTGTGTTTGGGGCGACACCATGTGAGTTGGTTAGTTCACAAGCTCAGCAGGACAGCCCTGAACTCAGCAACATTTACACAGTATTATATCTCGCAGAGAGAGGTGGCCTGGCCATGGTTGCATGTGGGAGCATCTGGAGGAAACCCATGTGAACACTGAGAGAACACACCAAACTCCTCACACAGTCAACCGGAGCGGGACCCGAAGTCCCCCAGGGCCCTGGAGCTGGGAGCTGTGTGACTGAGACACTATCTGCTGCACCACCGTGTCGCCCTCATTATGCGATATATTGTACTCATTAAAACACCATGGAAACACATCCACATACTGCAGTGGGACACTACGGTGTGTACGACTGATTTAATGAGACACTAGCGGAGAGAAGCGATAATAAAGTGAAAGACACAACTGTTTTACACAATGTTGATATGTAGACAGACTCTGTCTCTCTGTCTGTCTTTGTCTCTCTCTCTCTCTCTCTATATATATATATATATATTTATATATATATATATCTGTCTCTCTGACTCTGTCTGTCTCTCTCTCTGTCTCTGACTCTGTCTCTCTCTCTTTCTCTCTCTCTCTCTCTCTCTGAAAAGTGTGAACCAAGATGAGGATCTTGCTTTATCTTTGCTCTATAATGTAGTAATCTAGAGTAATATAGACTTTCTAGTGCTGTTTCTGATCTCTTAAGATGGAAATGTCTCCAAACCCAGGAGACGGTTAACTGCATTAGCGACAACTCGAGGTACAAATGCATTCTGTGGGAATTCAAACAGTGAATCAAAACTTACAGAGAAGTTACACTGGCTTTTCTCCTCAAACACACCGTTACACCTTAAAAGATGCGGAGATTCTGAACGTAAACAAAGCAGAGAGAACCGTGTGTGACCACAATCATTCCCTTTGATAACGTACTGCTTCTTTAAGAACATTAATTTGAGTAAATGTAGTAGTTACTACCCACAGGCTTTGGCTTGGAGTTGTGTGTGTGTGTGTGTGTGTGTTTGGGGGGGCGAGGCGCTTGTATAAATGATAGTTTCTGCTGATTCCTGCTTTAATTGAACTGCATGAGCAGGTTTTGATGCAGTGAGGTGGAAATATGATGGAGATTTGACGGATGAGGTTCTGCTTCGGAGGTTCTGTCTGGGATTGTGTTGATGGCCGGTGTTTGGGGTTTGAGCAGTGGTCTCAGATGAAGGCAGCAGGTCCTGTTGGTTATTTGTGAATATCAGTTAGCTTTCAAAGCACTGAGAGTGAGGTCAAAGGTTATTGTATCAGACTTTTACGTTTGTTATGGCTCCAGATGTGCCTCAGAATCATTCACTGATTAATGGAGGTGGTGGTGGTGATGGTATTAATGGCTGTGACATTAGATCTTTAGAGTTCTTAGGCTCATGAGGCTGCAGATCAACATTTTACAATGAGGCTAGAGTCATTAATGATAGCTGAGACACGGTTAAACATCATTAAATAGTTAAGCAACATCTCAGTGAATCCTTAACTAACAATATTCACGATTACTAACGTTACATGAGCTCTTCTAATCAGCCAGTTACTAACTGAAGATAACAGGATTAACCTGTAATTGATGGTTAAGACTGTGAACGTTGTAACTCTGAGGCAGGATTCAGGGGTGTGTGTGTGTATGTGTGTGTGTGATCTGTTCTAGAGCCATGATATCTAGCTGTGTGGATTGGGAATACTGAGCGTGTGTGTGATTGTGTTTGACAAAAAGGGGAAAAAAAAAGAGTTTAACACACATTCTATCATCCACCACCAAGGTGTGTGTGTGTGAGAGAGAGAGAGAGGTCTTGTAGAGATGAGGTATTCAGCCCAGGCATTTTGTCTTGCAGCTCTTTGTGTGTGTTTTATTCTTCTCTGTGTTCAAGCAGCTCACCTGAGGGCAGTCACAACAAGGTCAGCCTCACAACACCTGAGCTCGCTCGCTCTCTCCTCTTTCTCTCTCCCCCCCTCTCCCTCTCTCTCTCACTCCCCCTCTGTCTCTCTCTCTCTCTCATTCCCCCTCTGTCTCTCTCTCTCTGTCTCCCCCCCCATCTCTCTCTGTCTCTCCCCCTCTCTCTCTCTCTCTTCTCTCTCTCTCTCTCCCATCTCCCCCCCCCCCCCCCCCCCCCTCCAGACTCCAGCGTGAGGTACAGGGTATGATCAGAAATGTCTGCCCTTGGTTTTTAGCAGCTCTCACCTAAACACAACCCACAGAAGTGTGTTTATCTCCTCAGTGCAGTGTTTTGAGGATTGGCTTTAGATCATCCCTCGTACATCCATCATCTTATTTGGTATTTCACAGTTGTTTATTTGTTCATTTTTACATATTGTGAGTAAATAAGGCAGGGCGGACGCTAAGCGCACAAGAGCCAAGCTCCAAATATAAAGGCCCCTAGGTGTCGGAGCAGGAGTGTGTGAATAGGACCTTGGAGAAGGCCTTGAAACCCGCCAGCTGCTCCGTGCAGTCGGAGGTCTTTTCATCCTGAAGGAGCCAATAGAAAACCAGAAAGAGCCCAGTTGTCTTCCTGAGGCCATGCTGAATAATTCACTGTGTCCGCTCAGAGGGGCAGGGGGCACTCGGGGATAAACCCTCGCTCTCGGGACACAGCCTCGCGTCTGCATTTTGTTTCTTATTTCTTACACTTTAATACTGTGGGGGTTTTTAAACATACGTTGATGAGGTAAACATTTAAACATTTATTGTGATGAACTCACTGAGGGCTCCAGAAAAACCATCTCAATGTTGTTCTCTTTTTGTCCAAACCCCACGAGCCCCACAGCAGTGTTCTCCCCCTGTGTAAACAGCCCTGTTCAGAACGCCCGCTTTCAGCACCTGTTCCTTTAAATGATAATGAGCCGCTCGCTGTTCACCCCGACCCCGAGCGCACAGCAGTGAGGAGCGAGGAGCAGAAGCTCAGTTGAGGGGCTGGGAGAGTCTGAGAGAACAGGAGAGAGAGTTTTCATTATAAATGAATAAGGAACACAAAAAAAACATTTAATCATGTTCCAATAAATTAAAAAAAACACACACATTTGTGTGTGTGTGTGTGTGTGTGTGTGTGTGTGTGAGTGTGTGTGTGTCACAGCTGTTTCACGGTAGCTCTGCCCGGAGTACTGTGACTTTAATGAACTGTTAAATGGAGGCCTCTAACAGAGGACACTTCAGAGTCATTTCTCACATCAACAATAAAAAGAATAAAGGTTTATCTTGGTGTTGCTCTTTAAAAAGTGTTGTTGTGTGTGGGGCCACTCTGACGGATGGCAGTTCACTGCAGGAAGCTCAGGGGGCGCTGTGACTTTTTTATGGTCTTGGACTCTAGATTAGTGGCGTTTGTTGATATTTGATTAAAAGAGAATCAGAAAGAAATATCCATCCTTCCTTTCACTCCATTTCTTTACTCTTTCTCTTAATCCCTTCACTCTTCCATCCCTTCCACCAAACTCTCCATTTTTCCATCCCTTCACTCCTCCTCTCTCTTACACATTTACCATTCTGTCCATCAGTTCACAGCTTTCATCTCTCCATCTCGTATCCCTCCAACTCCCTCTAAACCTCATCTCTTCAGTCTTTCCATCCCACTTTCCTTCCATACTTTTACAAATTCCACTCCCTCCATCCCTCTATCTCCTTCTATCTCTTCATCCCTTTTAACTCTCTCTCTCTTTCTCTCTCCTCATTCTTTTTCTCCCTCACCCCTCACTCTCTATTTCTCTCACTCTCTAACTCTCTCTCTCACTCTCTCTCCTCTCCCCTCTCTCTCTCCTCTCACACTCTCTTTTAACTCTCTCTCTCTCCTCACACTCTCTCTCTCTCCTAACTCTCTCCTCTCTCTCCTCTCACTCTCTTTTAACTCTCTCTCTCTCCTCACACTCTCTCTCTCTCCTAACTCTCTCCTCTCGGTCTCTCCTCTCTCACTCTCTTTTAACTCTCTCTCTCTCTCTCTCTCCCCTAACTCTCTCCTCTCTCTCTCTCTCTCTCTCTCTCTCTCCTCATTCTCTTTCTCTCCTAACCATCTCCTCTCTCTCTCTCCTCTTTCACTCTCTTTTAACTCTCTCTCTCTCCTCACACTCTCTCTCTCTCTCTCCTAACTCTCTCCTCACACACTCTCTCTCTCTCTCCTCACACTCTCTCTCTTTCCTAACTCTCTCCTCACACACTCTCGCTCCCTCTCTCTCATTGATTTTGCTTCACATTCGATTTGACCACAGCGAGAAGGAGAGGGAGAGAGAGCGAGGGAGAGAGTGAAGAAGAAAGAAAAGAGGAGTACAGCTGTAGAGGTGGAGACCCTGCAGAACACACAGGCCAACTTTAATTAAATAACATTTCTTCTCTACGTCTTCTCCTTCCTCTATCCTTCCTTTCTTCACTCTCTGTGCGCCACCTGCCCTCGCTGACACCCTCGTGGCTGTGTGCCATCAAATCCTCCGGAAACTGTTCCTACATCTGGTGTTTAAAGCCCCTGCAGAAGAGCAGTGTGATTCAGGAGACGTGTTTGTGTGAGGAGGTGTCCACAAATGAAGTAGGAGAGAGAGCCCCTCTCATTCCTCCGACCACTCCTCCTTTCCTCCTCTCTTCTCTTCTTTCCTGGTCTCTAATTAGCTGCTCAGCACTGCGCTCTAATGTGACATGTTTATTGCCTTAACTAAGAACTCATTAGCCCCGTGGATGTTTTGTCAATATTAATTCATTCATTTAAGCCAGGTCCACGCTTAAACAAAGATGTCTGCTGTGAGGAATGGGCTGTGATTGGACGGCTGGGACCATCACCCAGGTCCAATAAATTTGCTGTGAGTTGGGAGTAATTAGGTGTTCCCTTTCTTTGAGCCGGTGTTAGGGGAAAGGCGTGGAATCCAGTTTCTGCTCTTACTTTCATCACCACCTCCCCTCGACCTGACCTCACTTACGCTCTTGTGGCTGAGCACCATCAGATCCACACTGAAATGTTTCCTCCCAAGGGAAAGGTCACATACATTTAGTGTGGAGTCGTCCAGAGGAATGGGCCCAGGTCCAACTTCTCTTCTCTATCTCTGACTCCACTCTTGCTTTTGTGGCTGAGTGCAGTCGAATCCTCACAGAAATGATCCAACCTTTACACCCAGGTTCAATCTATTGCCTGTGAGTTGGGAGTAATTGGGGGGTCCTCTTCTTTGTTCAGTGTTAAGGGGAAAGTGAAGGATCTGTTTCTTATCTCTCTCTCTCTTCACCTTCTATTCTTTATCTGTCGTTAGTAGTTTTTTGGCCGAATGCCATCAGCTTCTCACAGAAATGTTCCAGTATTCAGTGTAAGTCTCACAGAGGAATCAGGTTTGAAACAGAGACTGGGATGATCATACAGGTCCAGTGTATTTGCTGTGAGTGAGGATTTATTTGGTAGCCTCAGTGTTACAGGCGTGGTGTTTCTATCAGCAGAGGGAGAGATTTGGAGGAGGACTGTGGGTATGAATGAATGAGTGAGTGTATATATCAGAGTCTGCATGAATGAGTGTGTGAATGAGTCATTATGAATGAGTGAGTATGAGTCAGTATGACAGTGTGTGAGTATATATGAGAGTCTGCGTGAGTGTGAGTATATATGAGTCACTATGAATGAGTGGGTGCGTGTGTGTGTGGGTATGAGTCAGCATGTTTGTGTGAGTATATATGAGGATCAGCATGAACGAGTGAGTGTGTGAGTGAGTGATTGTATTTGGGAGTCAGTATGAGAGTGAGATTGAGAGTGTATGCGTGAGTGATTGTATGAGTGAGTGTCTATATGAGAGTCAGTATGAATGAGTTTGAGTGTATGAGTGAGTGAGTGTATGTAAGTGTATTAGTGAGTGTTTATATGAGCCAGTGTGTGAGTGACTGAGTGAGTGTATATATGAGTCTGTGTGAGTGACTGAGTGAGTGTATATATGAGTCAGTATGAGTGAGTGAGTGTATGTAAGTGTATTAGTGAGTGTATATGAGTCAGTGTGAGTGACTGTGTGAGTGTATATATGAGTCTGTGTGAGTGACTGAGTGAGTGTATATATGAGTCAGTATGAGTGAGTGAGTGTATGTAAGTGTATTAGTGAATGTATATATGAGTCAGTGTGAGTGACTGAGTGAGTGTATATATGAGTCAGTATGAGTGAGTGAGTGTATGTAAGTGTATTAGTGAGTGTATATGAGTCAGTGTGTGTGACTGAGTGAGTGTATACATGAGTCAGTGTGTGAGTGACTGTGTGAGTGTATATATGAGTCTGTGTGAGTGACTGAGTGAGTGTATATATGAGTCAGTATGAGTGAGTGAGTGTATGTAAGTTTATTAGTGAGTGTATATGAGTCAGTGTGTGAGTGACTGTGTGAGTGTATATATGAGTGTGTGTGAGTGACTGTGTGAGTGTATATATGAGTCTGTGTGAGTGACTGAGTGAGTGTATATATGAGTCAGTATGAGTGAGTGAGTGTATGTAAGTGTATTAGTGAGTGTATATATGAGTCAGTGTGTGAGTGACTGAGTGAGTGTATATATGAGTCAGTGTGAGTGAGTGAGTGTATGTAAGTGTATTAGTGAGTGTATATATGAGTCAGTGTGTGAGTGACTGAGTGAGTGTATATATGAGTCAGTGTGAGTGAGTGAGTGTATGTAAGTGTATTAGTGAATGTATATATGAGTCAGTGTGTGAGTGACTGAGTGAGTGTATATATGAGCCAGTATGAGTGAGATTGTGAGTGGTTGTATGAGTGAGTGATTGTGTGTGAGTCAGTGAGTATGTAGGACAGCCAGTGAGAGAGTGAATGTAGTGGGTTTTCCATCCACTGAATTTTTGAGATTATGAAAATGCACATAAATAAACTGAATGGACAAGACCCAAAAGAGAGATGTTAAAGGGTTTTTTCAAATAAACAATGATGTTTCAGCTGGTTCAGATCTACTGCGCATGCAGCACAGCGCCCCCTAGAGCCTTCGGACTGACACCGCGACCACAGGCTTACACACATTATTGTCCTCTCAAAGTATTAGGAGCAAGCTCTGTGCCATGGAAACGACACAGGCGTCACAACAGATACATATTACATCAAGCCTTTAGATATATACATGTTTTGATATAAACAGCTATAAAAATGGTTCTGATTCAAGCAAAAACTAACTCGGATCTATCCATCTCCCTTTAAGCGCCGCCCCTGGTCACGGGAACCCTACATCATCTGAGGTTGATTCACAAAAGTGTAATGAATGGAAAACGACTAATTTTAGCAATATTTCTTTAACATTTGTGAACGTTTTGGATGGAAACCCAGCTTGTGTTCTATTCAATGAGGCCATCTTTTTTAAACAATAGGTTATGATTTCTGATTCATACTGTTTTTAAAAACATCAAATTAACAGTCTTAGCGTGAGAAATATGACTCCACCCCCCTCACAGTTCCTCTGCCACGCCGGACCCCGTCTCTCTGAATGTGGAGGGCTGCGTGGACGCTTGCGGCTGAAACGTTACTGTAAATGAAGATCACAGGCTGATTGTGTGTGATGTCTTCTCCAGCTCATTAGACTATGCCTTTAAGAGTAAGACAGACATGTCTTTTATCCTGGATCTGGAGCTCCCTCCCTCTCCCAGCTTTGCCTGTGGTGTGGGTCCCGCAGTGGGAATAAGAATAAACTGATCTCGTAAAGGTTACATCTCTTCAATATGTCTGACTTCCAGGGCCCATGGATTTGTGTCTGTCTGAGTGTTGCAGAATCAAAGACAGGATTATTCCACAGTTAGCTCTTCTCTTAGCGTTTAAAACCAGACTGCTCTTAACTCTCCACACCCTGAGGGTCCGGCCCTGAGTCTGCACTTCAATCCCTTCAACTTCCAGCATAGTTCAGATAACAGTAGCCTCCGCCGTAGCCTGACGCACACCTCTCCAGAAGCAGAGAAATATAAACACTCACAACGACGTATGGCTCTTGCGCAGCCTGCGGTGTAGTGTCAAGTCAATGCAGAAGTATAAATGTGCCTTCAGTGTCTGGACTGAGAACAGTCCACCGACCAAAAACATCCAGCCGACAGCGTCCTGTGTCACTGATGAAGGACTAGAGGACGAGCGACACACACTGTGCAGCGACAGATGAGCTACTGTCTCTGACTCTACATCTACAAGGTGGACCAACGAGGGAGGAGCGTCTCACAGAGTGGACAGAGAGTGGACACAGGGTTTAAAAACTCCAGCAGCACTGCTGTGTCTGATCCACTCTACACCAGCACAACACACACTAACACACCACCACCACGTCAGTGTCACTGCAGCGCTGAGAATGATCCACCACCACATCACACCTGCTCTGTGGGGACACTGAGTGTAGAAACAAGGAGGTGGTTCTAATGTTATGGCTGGAAGGTGTGTGTGTGTGTATAGATATATAACTAACTTCTCAAGGAGCTGAGTTTATTAAAGCAGAAGGGAGAAAACGGAGGGTTTTGGCGGCCCCCCGCCGGCCGTGTCATTGATCCCGTGTCGTGGGGGGTGTGGTAAGGTGTGTGTAAGGTGGAAGTGTGACATGTGAGAGGTGACATGGTGAGATGAGCTTTTTCGTGGAGGAGCTCCTGAGCTTGTGAGAGCGGATCGATCCCTCCCTGCCATCCTCGGAGAGACAAGACGAGACGAGACCTGAGGAAAGAGCACGGAGTCTCTGCTCCATCACAGTCCACACAGACACGAAGGGTTAACTGTCTGGACATGCCCATGGCCCACAGCTGCCCGTGGGGTGTGTTAACACATCTGTACATATATATTTATATCACACACACTCCTTTACAGAATCACCTCTGTGTTTGCTCGCAAACCGCAGCCTCTTCTCTTCCTGGGAAGGCGTTACATTATGCACTGGAACATTGCTGTGAGGATTTGATGGCCGCTATGAGAGCGTTAGTTCTGGACTACAGTTCATCCCTAATGTGTTGGATGGAGCTCCCACTCTCCCGAGAACGGTTCTGTTGGGCTTTATACCCCTCTATCCCTTACTCTGATTGGTTCGCTTGAGTGAGAAGGGGGCGTGGTGAAGTCTGACTGTAGAGCTACCGTTATTGGTCCATAACCTTCTCTGTAAACATTTAATTGGTCAGTCTGCACGTCAGTAGTAGTCCCCCCCCCCCCCAGACCAGACTAGCACCAGCGACTCTCTGCACAAACCTTAGCTACTTTTTATAGAAGAACTTCGCCGGTAGCACGACTTGTTAGAACACAGGGACTGCCCGTGAGCGGGAGACACAGCTCTCTCTGTGGCTTCTCTGCTCCTGTCGGTCCGCGCTGCAGCTCACACAGATCAGAATGAGCAAAAAGTGCTGCCAAAGACACGTTTCCTTCCTTTTACGTTGAGTTTCTTCCTGTTTCTGAACTCCTGAACTGAGATCACGTAATTGATTGAAGCATTCATCTTTATCCAAACACTAAACACGTCTTCTGAACGTATGACACGGCCGATTGTGCGACTGGACCCAGAAATGGTGAAACGTTACGTGTGGCCTCACATTTAACAAACAAACAGTTACCAGTGATTTTGCCGACCGCCCTCAGCTTGTAGAGAAAGTACATTACTTTTCCTGACGTTCTAGATTTTTGCCATGGTATCGTTTCAGTGTCGGTATCGAGATATTTAGGCAGGTATTGTATCGAAAGTTATAATTTTGATATCGTGACACTAGTCCCCAGCAGTGTGCAGCTCAGCCGTTAGAGAACAGCTAGAATAAAGTCAGTTAAAGGAACACTATGTAGGATTTTTAGCCTAAAATTACAGCCTCAAACTCATTGTGATGTTCCACTGAGCTGCAGCAGGGAGAACAGTGTCTCTGTTTTGCTACTCCAGCCTCAGCACTGCAGAAACTCCACTATGTAACTTGGAGGAGGGTAGGAAACCATCCCCACACTGGCTCGGGAGGATAAACACTAAATCTTACCTAGCGTTTCTTTAATAAAGTGTATGTAAATAATGTAATGTTTTATAATGTTACAGAATACTACACTGTAACGATAATAAAATACTGACATACTACAGGATGTTATTTTAATGTTTCAGATAAAGAAGGGCACTTACTTTATCCATAACTAGGACAAACTTAACCCTGGCCCTAAATAAAGACTGAAACTGAAACTGCCCCCGAAATAATAACCATAACTGCTACAGTAACCCTAGACCTTACCCTAGCATTCAGCCCTTTCAGGGGGGGTACAGAGGAGTGTTAGAGCGATTTTGTTTGACGTATAATTGCAACTCAATATTAAAACATTCTCCAACTGTTTGGTCATTTTATTTTGACTGTTGTTTCATATTAAAAATTTTATTAAAAAAAAACAACCTAAAAATGCGCTCCGACTCCGACACTGCCTCCATCTGTAACTGCTCTAAACCCACACTCTCACGGACTTTAGGACACTGTATTGTCCCCAAGAACAGAACAAACCCATCACAGTCTTCTGCAGCTTTTTCCTGATGGAGCTCAGAACCAACGCAGCGCCCAATAAACTCCTCACTCTCCACACTGCTTCAGTCTCAGGTTCTTTCTGTCGAGTAAAAAGAGAATTGTGATTTTAACACGACACAATATTCACCGTATAATGACCAAAGAGCGGGAGAACACACACTCACTCTCTCACACGCGCACACACACACACTGTGCAGATAGAGCTGTTGTCTCTCACTCCTCTCTGATGTATTTCTCCTGAATCTCTCCTCTGTCCACATCCATTACGCCGCCTGCTTGTTCTCGGTGCGGTGGTAATTAAGAGCTGACGGCCGGTCACCTGTAGCTGTGGCCAGGGAGATAAATCCTGTCTCACAACAGATAATTGTGTCTGTGATTATTTAGCAGTTGATCCGTCACAAACAACATAAACATTGATCAGAGAGGATCTCTCTCTCTCTCTCACACACACACACACACTGTAGGAAATGTCTGGTGTGTGTGTGTGTGTGTAGGTGCACATTTGCATTCCCAGACACTCAGCCCTGTGTGTGTGCACTGCATCTCTCCTTTGCTTTATTACAGCTTCTGTCATTTCCAGAGACTCACTGCCAGTCTGTGAAAAGGCTCCGCAGCCTCACCTCGGCGTCTGGTGACTTTAATAATAAATAATTATATAATAATAGAAATAATAATTTTAATAAACATTCAGCGCTGTGGAGCTCTGGGGTGGACGGCCGGACCTTGACAGCCGGCGTACACTGTGCACGTGTGTGGGTGTGTGTTGTTCTGAGTTTGGATGTAGGTGTGTGTGAGGTTGTAAGTGGCAAATGAAATGCTGTGCTTGTAAGTTAAGCTTGTAATGTTAGATCCTCTTTTGTAAGTCACTCTCTCTCTCTGTCTGTCTCTCTCTCTCTCATTGCTTCAGACTTATTGTCAGTGTTTTTAATCTTGTGGCTGATCTGTGTGTAAATGTTATATATTCTCATATCTACACACACACACACACACACACACACACACACATTATCATTACACTATTATTACATGAATAAATGTGGCATACAGGTGGAAAGTTTAAACACTTCTTATTTCTCCATATGCACGCGCTCACACACACACACACACAGTGAGAGAGTAGAGTGTGTGTCCCCTAAACGCCTTTCTCTGTCTCCAGCTCGACTGCTGTGAAGATTTAAAGCTGTAAAACCGTAAAAAAAAAAAAAAAAGAAAATCAGCCTCCATTATGTCATCCTCTGTCGCGACAGATGATACTCACCCACGATAAAAACCTGCCCCACACACACACACACACACTGCAGGAGACATATTTATATTTTCCCTATCTCTCCCATTTTCTCTCTACTCTCTAAAGGGGACGTACTACACCCTCACACACACACAAACAAATTCCCTTGGACCTGGAGCTCTCCAACCCTCACACTGTGAAACAAGACCCCAGTCAGTTTTCTGTGCGCTGCCTGAGTCAGAAACACGTGATAAAACGGGTCGTTCTGATTCTGCTCCGCTTCTGACGTCAGAGACTTTAGAATGGCCCCGCCCCCTCGTCTGAGTCTGTCCAATCACAGCGCTGGACCCGTGTTTATGTGAGAGCGCAAAGACGAGGTTAAACTCAGCAAAACAGACACAACGAGCGCGGAGAAATAAGAGCACTGAGTAAAAACGGAGAAGAAAGAGAACAGAGTGAAAAGAAAATAAACACGAAACACACTAAGAAATGAATAAGGAATAAATCAATATTGCGATGGTTAATTCACTCCTGGATTAAAGCGCTGAAATGTCGTCCTGTCACACCTGCGCATATGTATCTCCATGTGACTACAAGAGGAAAACAACACATCATAGCGCGCACACACACACATCTGTATATACTGCAGCCTGTGGAGAAGGCATTGTGTGTTGGGAAAACTGCCTTCTCTCCATACTCTTGACACCAGGAGACACTTAGAACATAAACACACACACACACCTTCTCTCACACACACTACAGCTGCACATCACTCGTTTTTGTGACACTATTAAGCTGATGCTGACCGTATGAACAGTGTTTCTCCAGAGCGTCCCGGCCTCTGTCTAAAGACTTATTTAAGGCTCATTCATTATGTCTTCCCTCAACTGCTCTCTTCCTCTTCACCGTCTTCTCCAGTGAACTGCTGCTTCTCATAATGTGTCCAAAATAAGAGAGCTTTCATTTACTCATTCTTCAATAAAAAAGAAACAAAACAAAACAACTAAGTCTCCCAGTCTTTATTGTAGACTACAAAGTGAGTGGGAGTCTCAACAGCCGCGCGAGGCCCTGGGGGTCTCTCATCTGAAACATCCGGTCCACCTCAGGACAGCGTCCATCTCTGAGAGAGACAGGGGAACATCCAGCTCCTCTCTCGCTTCAGATTCATACAGCCCCACAGTTCAGTGTCCGTCCATCCTTCCTTCCACTGTGGGTCTGAGGATGTGGAGCGAATTGAGAATTTTAATCATGATATTTTTTTGCACACAGGGATTATTCAGTGGTGAATGGTACATTTAGCGTGGACAGATCTCCACTTTGGTCCAAACCCCACGAGCCCCACAGCAGTGTTCTCCCCCTGTGTAAACAGCCCCTGTTCAGAACGCCCGCTTTCAGCACCTGTTCCTTTAAATGATAATGAGCCGCTCGCTGTTCACCCCGACCCCGAGCGCACAGCAGTGAGGAGCGAGGAGCAGAAGCTCTGGTTTTTAGCCGTTTTCACTCTGTTCTCTTTCTTCTCCGTTTTTACTCAGTGCTCTTATTTCTCCGCGCTCGTTGTGTCTGTTTCGCTGAGTTTAACCTCGTCCAGCGCTGTGATTGGACAGACTCAGACGAGGGGGAGGGGTGATTCTAAAGTCTCTTGTGAGTTGCTGTTGGTGTTATAGCCGTGGTCATTAAGTGCTGGTCCTTATTCGGGGAGGATTTATTCTGACTGCAGATAAATGTAAGGTGTAGTTTAGTAACTAGAACGACCTCCTTAACAGTAGTTAATTCTCTGTTTCTCAGGTAAAGCTCTGACATTCCTCCTGCTCCAGCCCCCGAGCCCCAAGCTCCCCGCCCACAGCACCATTCGCCGAACAGCCATCGATCTGATTGGCCGAGGCTTCACCGTGTGGGAGCCGTATATGGACGTTTCAGCGGTGCTCATGGGCCTCCTGGAGCTGTGCGCAGACGCCGAGAAACAACTCGCCAAGTGAGTGCTACTGTGTTTTCCCAATACATGCCTTACACAACTCTCCCTCTGTCACTCTCTTATATACACACACACACACACACACACCATTCATGCTCAGAGCTCAGCTTTATGACATTGTTTATTTTAAGTAGTAGTCAGCTGCTTTTTAGGGCTACGTTTTTGCAGACAGCTGCATTGTGTTGGTCTACAATTTGCAGACAGCTGCATTGTGTTGGTCTACATTTTTGCAGACAGCTGCATTGTGTAGGTCTATGTTACTGTAGACAGCTGCATTGTGTAGGTCTACGTTACCACAGACAGCTGCATTGTGTAGGTCTACATTAGCGCAGACAGCTGCTGTTTTTAGGGCTACGTTTTTGCAGAAAGCTGCATTATGTAGGTCTACGTTACTGTAAACAGCTGCATTGTGTAGGTCTATGTTACTGTAGACAGCTGCATTGTGTAGGTCTATGTTACTGTAGACAGCTGCATTGTGTAGGTCTATGTTACTGTAGACAGCTGCATTGTGTAGGTCTATGTTACTGTAGACAGCTGCATTGTGTAGGTCTATGTTACTGTAGACAGCTGCATTGTGTAGGTCTACGTTACTGTAGACAGCTGCATTGTGTAGGTCTATGTTACTGTAGACAGCTGCATTGTGTAGGTCTATGTTACTGTAGACAGCTGCATTGTGTAGGTCTATGTTACTGTAGACAGCTGCATTGTGTAGGTCTGTTACTGTAGACAGCTGCATTGTGTAGGTCTATGTTACTGTAGACAGCTGCATTGTGTAGGTCTACGTTACTGTAGACAGCTGCATTGTGTAGGTCTATGTTACTGTAGACAGCTGCATTGTGTAGGTCTATGTTACTGTAGACAGCTGCATTGTGTAGGTCTACGTTACTGTAGACAGCTGCATTGTGTAGGTCTACGTTACTGTAGACAGCTGCATTGTGTAGGTCTACGTTACTGTAGACAGCTGCATTGTGTAGGTCTACGTTACTGTAGACAGCTGCATTGTGTAGGTCTACGTTACTGTAGACAGCTGCATTGTGTAGGTCTATGTTACTGTAGACAGCTGCATTGTGTAGGTCTATGTTACTGTAGACAGCTGCATTGTGTAGGTCTATGTTACTGTAGACAGCTGCATTGTGTAGGTCTACGTTACTGTAGACAGCTGCATTGTGTAGGTCTACGTTACTGTAGACAGCTGCATTGTGTAGGTCTATGTTACTGTAGACAGCTGCATTGTGTAGGTCTACGTTACTGTAGACAGCTGCATTGTGTAGGTCTATGTTACTGTAGACAGCTGCATTGTGTAGGTCTATGTTACTGTAGACAGCTGCATTGTGTAGGTCTATGTTACTGTAGACAGCTGCATTGTGTAGGTCTACGTTACTGTAGACAGCTGCATTGTGTAGGTCTACGTTACTGTAGACAGCTGCATTGTGTAGGTCTACGTTACTGTAGACAGCTGCATTGTGTAGGTCTATGTTACTGTAGACAGCTGCATTGTGTAGGTCTGTGTTACTGTAGACAGCTGCATTGTGTAGGTCTGTGTTACTGTAGACAGCTGCATTGTGTAGGTCTACGTTACTGTAGACAGCTGCATTGTGTAGGTCTATGTTACTGTAGACAGCTGCACTGTGTAGGTCTACGTTACTGTAGACAGCTGCATTGTGTTGGTTTACAGTTACATTTACGTAGTGCCTTTCACGTAACACTTAAGACTATGGTTCAGTTCCCTGCTTCGGGAAATTGCACCATTGTGAACTAATAAGAGACATTGAGCAAGACTCTTAACGCTACGTGAGCCCTCACCTGATCTTTGCTCTGGATGAGAGCATCTGCCAAAGGCCAGAAACAGAAATGTGTGTGTTTATTGCACCGGTTTTTTACACCTTTACCCAGACCTTGTGGATATGGACCCGCCAGACCTCCGTCTGTGTGTCCTTCACTAACACCTTCCCCTCATTGTTTCTGTCTCTGTCCGAACCGAGCGAAAGCAGCTTCTCCGTCGCCGGACGTGCAGACGGACGAGGAGCAGGCGGTAATGTGATTGGAGAACATTAATATGATGTAATGATGTCTGCACTGGACCTTTAAGAGGTAGAGGGAGACCCATATGTCTGGAGGTTAACCTTCACTAGGCAACCCCACAAACGAGGTTAGAGCCAGGCATGAAGGATCCCCCGGCCCGGGCTCACGTCGTTAAGATGAAACCCTATCTCAGCAAATTTATTATGAATACAAATACGTCTGCCTTCCTCGTACGGCTCCTGCTAATAGGGTTAGACCAAAATGGCGCTCATTTTTCAGGCTGAGGGAGAGATGGGAGGATGGGTGGAGGAGAGACGAGACGCGCTCATTTACAATAAAACGCAAAAACCTCCACAGCAGCGTCTGCAGAAATCACACAACCTTCACCACCGCGGACATGTGACCAGCACCAGACCACGTGGACTACGGTTCTCACAGCAGGGCTTGTACGGTTGTGTGTTTGAGTAAGATGTGAGTGAGGGGTTTAACTTGTTTCACCTGTTTGAATTCCCACAGAAACTCATTTGTAACTGGAGTCAATGAATAAGTCAGTGTTACCCCCCCCCCCCCACGTGCAGCAGAAAAAGAGCAAAGTCCTCATCTCTGTTCATGCTTTTCAACTTTGTCTCTCCACCGTCCAAACGCCTCCAGATGCTATTTTTTCTGCCGTGGCACACACCAGGAACACACACTGCATGAATACACACAGAAGTTTGTGTGGGAGTGTGTGAGTGAGTCCAAACACATGTTGGTAGATGGAATGTCCACAGGTCTGGGTGAGCGTGTGAGTGTGTGAAACTGTCCACAGGTGTGTGTGTGTGTGTGTGTGTGTGTGTGAGAGTGAAAGGGTGATTGTGTGAAACTGTCCACAGGTGTGTGTGTGAGTGAAAGGGTGAATGTGTGAAACTGCCCACAGGTGTGTGTGTGAGTGAAAGGGTGAATGTGTGAAACTGCCCACAGGTGTGTGTGAGTGAAAGGGTGAGTGTGTGAAACTGTCCACAGGTGTGTGTGTGAGTGAAAGGGTGAATGTGTGAAACTGCCCACAGGTGTGTGTGTGAGTGAAAGGGTGAGTGTGTGAAACTGTCCACAGGTGTGTGTGTGAGTGAAAGGGTGAATGTGTGAAACTGCCCACAGGTGTGTGTGAGTGAAAGGGTGAGTGTGTGAAACTGTCCACAGGTGTGTGTGTGAGTGAAAGGGTGAATGTGTGAAACTGCCCACAGGTGTGTGTGTGAGTGAAAGGGTGAGTGTGTGAAACTGTCCACAGGTGTGTGTGAGTGAAAGGGTGAGTGTGTGAAACTGCCCACAGGTGTGTGTATGAGTGAAAGAGTGAGTGTGTGAAACTGCCCACAGGTGTGTGTGAGTGAAAGGGTGAGTGTGTGAAACTGCCCACAGGTGTGTGTGTGAGTGAAAGGGTGAGTGTGTGAAACTGCCCACAGGTGTGTGTGTGAGTGAAAGGGTGAATGTGTGAAACTGCCCACAGGTGTGTGTGAGTGAAAGGGTGAGTGTGTGAAACTGCCCACAGGTGTGTGTGAGAGTGAAAGAGTGAATGTGTGAAACTGCCCACAGGTGTGTGTGTGAGTGAAAGGGTGAATGTGTGAAACTGCCCACAGGTGTGTGTGTGTGAGTGAAAGGGTGAGTGTGTGAAACTGTCCACAGGTGTGTGTGTGAGTGAAAGGGTGAATGTGTGAAATTGCCCACAGGTGTGTGTGTGAGTGAAAGGGTGAATGTGTGAAACGGCCCACAGGTGTGTGTGTGTGTGTGAGTGAAAGGGTGAATGTGTGAAACTGCCCACAGGTGTGTGTGTGAGTGAAAGGGTGAATGTGTGAAACTGCCCACAGGTGTGTGTGAGTGAAAGGGTGAATGTGTGAAACTGTCCACAGGTGTGAGTGCATGTAAGGGTGAGTGTGTGAAACTGTTCACAGGTGTGTGTGTGAAACTGTCCAAAGGTGTGTGAGAGTGACTGGGTGAGTGTGTGAAACTGCCCACAGGTGTGTGTGTGAGTGAAAGGGTGAGTGTGTGAAACTGCCCACAGGTGTGTGTGTGAGTGAAAGGGTGAATGTGTGAAACTGCCCACAGGTGTGTGTGTGAGTGAAAGGGTGAATGTGTGAAACTGTCCACAGGTGTGTGTGTGAAACTGTCCAAAGGTGTGTGTGAGTGACTGGGTGAGTGTGTGAAACTGTCCACAGGTGTGTGTGAGTGACTGGGTGAGTGTGTGAAACTGTCCACAGGTGTGAGAGTGACTGGGTGAGTGTGTGAAACTGTCCACAGGTTTGAGAGTGACTGGGTGAGCGTGTGAGTGAAAGGGTGAGTGTGTGAAACTGTCCACAGGTGTGTGAGAGTGACTGGGTGAGCGTGTGAGTGAAAGGCTGAGTGTGTGAAACTGTCCACAGGTGTGAGAGTGACTGGGTGAGCGTGTAAAACTGTCCACAGGTGTGTGTGTGTGTGTGAAACTGTCCACAGGTGTGAGAGTGACTGGGTGAGCGTGTGAGTGAAAGGGTGAGTGTGTGAAACTGTCCACAGGTGTAAGTGTGACTGGGTGAGCGTGTAAAACTGTCCACAGGTGTGTGTGAGTGAAAGGGTGAGTGTGTGAAACTGTCCACAGGTGTGTGTGAGTGAAAGGGTGAGTGTGTGAAACTGTCCACAGGTGTGAGTGTGAGAGTGACTGGGTGAGTGTGTGAAACTGTCCACAGTTGTGAGTGTGACTGGGTGAGCATGAGAGTGACTGGGTGAGTGTGAGAAACTGTCCACAGGTGTGAGAGAGTGACTGGGTGAGCGTGTGAGTGAAAGGGTGAGTGTGTGAAACTGTCCACAGGTGTGAGTGTTACTGGGTGAGTGTGTGAAACTGTCCACAGGTGTGAGTGTTACTGGGTGAGTGTGAGAAACTGTCCACAGGTGTGAGAGAGTGACTGGGTGAGCGTGTGAGTGAAAGGGTGAGTGTGTGAAACTGTCCACAGGTGTGAGTGTTACTGGGTGAGTGTGTGAAACTGTCCACAGGTGTGAGTGTTACTGGGTGAGTGTGAGAAACTGTCCACAGGTGTGAGAGAGTGACTGGGTGAGCGTGTGAGTGAAAGGGTGAGTGTGTGAAACTGTCCACAGGTTTGAGTGTTACTGGGTGAGTGTGTGAGCGACTGGGAAGAGAGATGGAGGACAGATTTGAGATTCCCATCATTCTCCATGATCCTCCAGTTTTTCCTAACAACGTTCCTCATCTCTCTTCCCTTATTTGTTTTCTCTTCATCCCTCTCTCGCCCTCTTTCATTTCTTTATTCTCTCTGTCTCTGTCTGTGTGTGTGTGTGTATGTTCCTGGTGTGTGAATCATGATCACGATGACGTCCTCCTCTCACTGACCCCATTCACACAACCAAACGAGCATCTTTATGAGGGCAGATTCACTGTGTGTGTGTGTGTGTGTGTGTGTGTGACAGCCCTTGAGCCATCCTCACACTTTAGGACCATTAATCTCCACAGGAGACGCAGCTATTGATCTTTTTTTACATTTTTTCTATGAGGTGAATAAGTCTCAGCCGTACAGAATATATCTAACATTACTGTGTGTGTTTATATTTCTAATTGTGTGTGTGTGTGTGTGTGTGTGAGAGAGAGAGAGAGATTTTGTTTTAATTTAGATCATTAATTCAGATGTAGATCTGGTTCTGAACAGATGTTGTTACTGAAATGTGTATAATATAGTTATAGATCTCATTACAACGACACACACATTGTTATTATTGATTGTTTATAACGGTTATCGTTTCTCATGTATTTGAGACACTTTTTTTAGTTTTAAATAATGTTGTTGTTTTTTTTAAATGTGTTTGTGTGTGTGTGAATTCCTGCCTCCATCTTTGTGTCGTCACTGATCAGCGACTCATCAGCTCTGTTCTAAGAGACAAGTGCAGGGGGCACTACTGGGAATAAAGGAATGATCTCGCTGTCTCTCTCTCGCTCTTTCACATTCTCTTTCTCTCTCTCAGGCTCCCTCTCTCTCTCTCTTTTGTGGTGGGGGGGGGGGGGTGGCACTCATTTTATGCCGATCGCTCTTCTGATCAAAGTTATTGATCAGTTATTGGCAAAAGGATGGAACTGCTGCCATTAGAGACTTTGGCTCTGTCATTTATTTACAGCAGTGTGTGTGTGTGTGGGTTCAGCTCAGTCTTTGTCTTCACGCTATGTCACTGAAGTTCTGAAGGCTATGAATGAGTGTGTGTTTATTTGAGTGACAGTGTGTTTGGGGGGGAGCAGGACGGCTGCAGTGTGACGTGTGACTCACTCCTTCAACATTCACTTTCATTTTAAATTACTATTAGCCTGTGGTTTACTAATGAAATATGATGAATTTATATTAAACATTAGTGTATTTGATGTGTATTTCTCTCCCTTCCTCGGGGCCCGAATACAGAGTGTGTCCAGAATTCCCGCAGTGTGTTTATTGTGAATGAAACATGTTGATCTGGTTGAGAGATTTATTCTCAGGTCACAGCTGACTGAGGAACAGTTCGGTGAAAGTTCCTCACGGTGTTAATAACAGAAAGCGCTGCAGAAACACAGACGTCCAGACGATGTTCTCCAGCCTCTGATCCTCTCTCTGTTCGATACAGAAACAATCGATCGCTCTTAATGATCAATCACAGACAAAACTCACTCAGCGTCAGAGGAACTGAGCAGCAGCACTTTCCCTTTAACTCAGCTCACGTTATTAACTACACTGCTCTCATACAACCTCCGCCTCTTCATACACAGGTGGGAGAGAGAGAGAGAGACAGGGAGGAGAGAGAGAGAGAGAGGAGAGATGGAGGAGAAAGAGAGACAGGGAGGAGAGATGGAGGAGAAAGAGAGACAGGGAGGAGAGAGAGATGGAGGAGAAAGAGAGACAGGGAGGAGAGAGGGAGGAGAGATGGAGGAGAAAGAGAGACAGGGAGGAGAGATGGAGGAGAAAGAGAGACAGGGAGGAGAGAGAGAGGGAGGAGAGATGGAGGAGGAAGAGAGAGAGGGAGGAGAGATGGAGGAGAAAGAGAGACAGGGAAGAGAGAGACAGGGAGGAGAGAGAGATGGAGGAGAAAGAGAGACAGGGAGGAGAGAGGGAGGAGAGATGGAGGAGAAAGAGAGACATGGAGGAGAAAGAGAGACGGAGGAGAGGGAGAGAGAGAGAGAGAGGGAGGAGAGATGGAGGAGAAAGAGAGACAGGGAGGGGAGAGAGAGAGAGGGAGGAGAGATGGAGGAGAAAGAGAGACAGGGAGGAGAGAGAGAGAGGAGAGATGGAGGAGAGAGAGGGAGGAGAGATGGAGGAGGAAGAGAGACAGGGAGGAGAGAGGGAGGAGAGATGGAGGAGAAAGAGACAGGGAAGAGAGAGACAGGGAGGAGAGAGAGATGGAGGAGAAAGAGAGACAGGGAGGAGAGAGGGAGGAGAGATGGAGGAGAAAGAGAGACAGGGAGGAGAGAGAGAGAGGAGAGATAGAGGAGAGAGAGGGAGGAGAGATGGAGGAGGAAGAGAGACGGGGAGGAGAGAGGGAGGAGAGATGGAGGAGAAAGAGAGACAGGGAAGAGAGAGACAGGGAGGAGAGAGAGATGGAGGAGAAAGAGAGACAGGGAGGAGAGAGGGAGGAGAGATGGAGGAGAAAGAGAGACATGGAGGAGAAAGAGAGACGGAGGAGAGGGAGAGAGAGAGAGAGAGGGAGGAGAGATGGAGGAGAAAGAGAGACAGGGAGGGGAGAGAGAGAGAGAGAGGGAGGAGAGATGGAGGAGGAAGAGAGACGGAGGAGAGATGGAGGAGGAAGAGAGACGGAGGAGAGGGAGAGAGAGAGAGAGAGAGGGAGGAGAGATGGAGGAGAAAGAGAGACAGGGAGGGGAGAGAGAGAGAGGGAGGAGAGATGGAGGAGAAAGAGAGACAGGGAGGAGAGAGAGAGGAGAGATGGAGGAGAGAGAGAGACAGGGAGGAGAGGGAGAGAGAGACAGGGAGGAGAGATGGAGGAGAAAGAAGAGAGATAGGGAGGAGAGGGAGAGAGAGAGGGAGGAGAGATGGAGGAGAGGGAGAGAGAGAGGGAGGAGAGATGGAGAAGAAAGAGAGACAGGGAGGAGGGAGAGAGGGGGGGGGGAGATGGAGGAGAGAGAGAGGCAGGGAGGGAGAGGGAGGAGAGAGAGGAAAGAAAGATGGAGGAGAGAGAGAGAGACAGACTTGGTCTATGTTCACACAGCATGCAAAAGTGGTCCAAATCTGAATTTCTTTTTATTTTTTATTTTGTGCTGTTCACACTGTGTGTATGTGACCTGTGTGTAATGTCAGTGTGAACAGGTCACGCTCCTAAACTGATCCACACACGCAAAGGACGATACTCCATGCGCTGAGCGGAAGAAAAAGTCCGTCTGTTTCATACAAAGCTCTTTCCGTTTTGAAAAGAAGGAACGGGACCTGACTGGTGTTTTACTGCAGCGCTGTGTCACACCTCTTTTTTTAAATTCAGATCAACACTGTGTTAAAAACAGAGCATTAAGTAAAGAATATTAAAGTGTAAACTGGTGCTTCTCTCTCACTGAGCACACATTTAGAGAAGGTCTTTAAAGGGAACCAGACGAGCGCAGACAGAAAGAGTTAATATTTCCACGATCCACATTTAAACAGCTTCATACACAATATAAATGAATGAATATAAAACTGATACAGAACTAAAGAAGCTCTCCCTGTGTTTGTTTTTTATAAAAAGCCTTCACACAGCTTTCCACGAGTTGTGTTTTCTCACGAATGAGAGTCAGGACCTGGAGTAAGACGCTTCACTAATGTTTAGTTTCCCCAGTATTTTTTACAAATGCAGACGCTCCGTCTCCGCGCCCCAAACACCACAGGGAACACCAGAAAGCTGTGGGCCACAGTCCCGAGGTCATTCTCAGCGCCGGAGAGGCATAAAGACAGACTTGGCACAGATCGGATATGGATCAGACCTCAGTACCACATCTGAAAGTGGCCCAAATCTGATTTTAAAAAGTCAGATTCACAGCGATTTGAAAATGGATCAAACGGAGTGAGAGGCTGAGAACAGGAGAGAGAGAGTGGTTGATAATGAGAGGAGTGTGTGTGTGTGTGAGAGAGAGCGCTGTAAACACTGCTTCGTAATCCTGCCCCTGATCTGTTTCACATTGATGATGTTGTTCTGTTTTGTTTTGTTTTTGGTCCATTTTTAAAATCTCGCCTCAAAGATTCTGAATAATAAAACTACATTTTCATTTTCAGATTTTTTCTTTCTCTTACAGAGCCTTCAACTTTGTGTGTGTGTGTGTGTGTGTGTGTTAGTTTTGAGGCACTAATAAATGATTAAATGTGTTTAGCCTGCTATTTTCACCCAGATGTGTGTGTTCTTAAGAGATGTTTGAAGGATGGATATTTTGGACTCAGATGAGCGACCGCACCTCGGTTCTGACGGATCAGAACTGGACTCATGGGCTGTGTTAACTCTGTTTCTTTTCTTTATTTTTTTTGTTGTTTTAATAAATAATAAATACCACATTAATACTAATAATCAGCTTTATTATTTATCAGCCCTCTTCAGATTGTTTATATGTATATTTCCCCAAAACCCAGAGTGGTTTTAGTCTGTAAACACAACTCCAGGTTTTCCCAGACTCTACTGTGATTTCAGTTCCATCAGAATACACACCTGTGTAAAGCACGGGCAGCTTAAGGAGTGCTGTAGGCATTCTGATGGTGTTCACCCCATAGCTTTGCTCTGTGTCACTGTGTTGTTTCTGTTCAGCGCTGGACGTGTCCGGGCTTTTTTGGACTTTGTTTATGTTGTGGTTGTGGTGTTTCGCAGGTGAAAGTTTGAGGTGAAGAGTAAAAGCTCAGCCTTTATCAAAGAAATAGAACCATTTCTGGCCTCAGGTTACTGCCTCCTCTGCTCTTACGCCCACCCTGGAGTGAGGGAGAATGAAAGAGACGGATGGAGGGAGAGAGAGACGGGGGGAAATGAGGAAGAGGGTCAGAGAGAGAGAGAGAGAGACTGTTAAACCCGAGGTTACTGGCGGTCACCGTCCAGTACCTCTGGGAGGAGTTGGAGTGGTGTTTGTGATCCAGAACGGATTCTCCGACACCAGTAACTGACCTCAGTGAAGCTGATGTGGCTGAATGCCATCAGATTCTCACAGCAATGTAACGGCATCTAGTGCAAAGCCTTCACTGAAGAGACACATTTCATTATAAAGAGGAAATGTTGGTTGAGCAGGTGTCTACAAACTTCTGGCTTGGGCAGGGCTTACTTTTCCTAAGAAAACAAGACACTACCTGCTGTTTAGACTGTGTGTGTGTGTGTGTGTGTGTGTGTGTGTGTCACACGCTCTGATCTGACCCTGTGGCACACGCTGTGCCTGATACATATTCACACACTCTCAGAACACATGGGGTGATTTGTTAACAAGGGGCCTCATACACTCACACAATTTGCACACTGGTGTGTGAAGCATGTGCCTGTGTGTGTGTGTGTGTGTGTGTGTGTGTGTATTTTCCCCAGTCCATTATGCCTCTGCTGTCTGAATGATCCCATTGACCTTGAACTGACGTTATAAGCTGGGTCTAATCTTTTCACTCTATATATTCTAATACTCTCTCTCTCTCTCTCTCTTTAGCATTACAATGGGGCTCCCCCTGAATCCTGCGGCTGATTCGGCTCGCTCATCCCGTCACGCTCTCTCTCTCATCGCCACAGCAAGACCTCCGGCCTTCATCACTACTATAGCCAAGGAGGTAACACACACACACACAGCAGCCACTTGTACGTGTGAATGGTGTGTATTTAAACGGTTTTGTGACTTAATTTCCTTCTTTGGTATCATTTACAATGACTGCATTTAAAGCTGAACTATGCAAATGAGCTCTGTCCTGATTGGATCCTCCTGTGCTGTATCTCAATATAAACACACTGTGTATAACCTTTCATTTTAAAATGTTACTTAATAATCAGCTCAATATTTCTATATTAATATAAACAGAGAAAATAAATATTTTTAGATATTTCAACGAGTTAAGTGGAAAAGTGTGTGTGTGTGTAGGTACACAGGCACACAGCGATGCAGTCTCAGGGCTCTCAGTCTCAGCAGAATGTCCACACTACGACTCTGGCTCGAGCCAAAACCGAGATCCTGAGGGTGATTGAGATCCTCATCGAGAAGATGCCCTCGGACGTAGTGGACCTGCTGGTGGAGGTACAGCAAACACACACACACACACACACACACATTACACTATAATACAGTACAGTAAACACATCTCTCCTCTCTCTAGGTGATGGATATTATTATGTACTGCATTGAGGGCTCTCTGGTGAAGAAGAAGGGTCTCTCTGAGTGCTTCCCTGCTATCTGCAAGTAAGTGTGTGTGTGTGTTTAACTGTGCAAACTATAAAGGCCACCTTTCATACATTTATTTACACTCAAAGCTGGCATTAGGTACAACAACAGAGTCCAGAGAAATCTGCGTCCACTCCTTCATCCTTCTTCACTGGTCATTATCCGTGTGTGTGTGTGTTACTAATGAGCTCATATACCTGTACGCTGATGAGGAGGAGGGAGGGCAGCCTGAGGCTCTTTGACCTTTAAAGGTCAGAGGTCATCTTACAGGTGACAGTGATTGGCAGATTTCAGATGGAGGAGAGTAGGTAGTTAATCTCTCTCTCTCTCTCTCCAGGTTCTATATGGTGGCGTACTGTGATCGTAGTTACCGTGTGGCGGTTGGAGCTCGGCAGGGCTCTGTGGCTCTGTACGATGTTCGCACCGGCAAGTGTCAGGTAAGAACACACACTCTCTCTCACACAGGAGAGCTGTAAACGGTGTAAGCCTGTGTTGTAAATAAGGGATATACAGTAAACACAAGAGTCAGAGTGATCTAAAATAACACAGGAATATAAAACTTTATACAATCAACTGTTTTTCTTATTAAAAGTAATCTACATCCAGAAAGATCCAGAAAACAAAAAGGATATAGATATAAAACAATACGAGTGATGTTCCCAAAGAAAAAGAGGGAAGACATTGAAAAAAGACTGAAAATGAGCAAAAAAATAAAATGGAAACAAGTGAAAAATGTATAAAATTCTAACAACAACCGCAGGAGGAGACGCTCACTGGATCTGAGGTGTTTACAGTTTTGTAGAGTGGGTGGAGGCCAGGGAAACTTGTTCAGGGTGTGTGTGTGTGGTCAGGTGGCCATAATACTCTGATGATGCTTGGCTCTGAGTTCAGGGTCGATATTAGTGCAGAGGTGCACCTCTCTCTCTCTCTCTCACTAGCTCTCAAACACACACACACACACACACCTGACTAGCAGAGCCTGGAACTGTGAGTTTAAATCCAGCGTATCAGAAATCACAGTGAGCTTTAGCAGCAGAAAGATTCACACACACACACACACACACCCGTTTCTCCAGATTGCGTTTACAGTTGTTCCTCCATCTTAAGAGAGTTGCGGGTTGTGAAATGTGTGTTCACTGTGAGAGAAGGGTAAGGGCTTAAGTGTGTTCTCTAATGTTCCCTGATTTTCACTGAGATCAATAAGTCATGTAATGTGATAACTAGGGGTTTTCAAACTGTTACACACACACACACACACACACACAGGGTCCTGAGGGTGTGTTTGTCCTCCCCCTCGCTGTCGTCCTGCAGCCTCTTATCTCCTGATGCCACTGTATTTCCTTTATCTCTCCTCCATGACTTCCCAACTCTCTCTCTCTTCACTCCTTCTCCCAAATTCTCCTCCTCCATCTCTCTTTTCTATCTCTTTTCCTCACACCTCTCTCTCTCTCACCCTTTCCTCCTGGTATCTTTTTCTTACCTCTTCTTCTTCCCCCCAAATGTCTGTTGTGAAGTCAGTGTGTGTTTCTTTACTTTGCAGGAGGTGGGGGGTGTGTATGTAGCGTGTGGGTTGGAAGAGACATTAGATTCTAAAGGAAGCTGCTGTGTACAGAGAGAGATCCGTCGTCTCGTACTGACGCACTGACAGACCTCTTTACATCATCTGTGTATCACTGATCGTCTCTTACACAACACAGCCATCGCAGCCCGTTCTCACGGCACACATCCACCGAGCGCTGGAGATACACCGAGCTACAGCAGGGGGCGCTACACGGCACTCTGAGCACTTTACAAACCACAGTCAAAGGAATTCACAGAGCCTGTGTGAGAGTGTGTGTGTGAGTGTGTGAGAGAACCTGAGAACCAGGAGTTTGCACTGCACTAATATTAATATAAAACCTGTTACTCATCAGTCGCTCAGTTCCCGATTAGTTAAAAAACAACAATTTTTCTAACGTTGTTTTTACATTTTAAAAACAACAGTGCGTTAAAGTCCTGGTTAATCACAGCTCCAGCGTAACACTGACAGCACTAATACACCACATCTGTATCTGCTCTGCTCTTCAAACTAATCAAAGAGCGGATCCTGTTTTACTTGAGACACACACACACACACACACCCACACACCCCTACCTAACTGCTGGAGAAAAGTGTACCAGCTATTACAAACGTTTATGGTTTATTTATTGTTCACCACAATGGCTGTGTGTGTGTGTGTGTGTCAGTAGTTAGTGTTTCATTGATCTGCACTAGATCTAGCAGGAGCTCAATGGAGGAAGCAATTTATTCTTAATAACAATGGCCCGCCCCACAATCAGACGTGTGTGTGTGTGTGTGTGAGAGAGAGGTGTGAAAAATACATGAAGAGTGGCTGCTCACTGAAGGAAGGGAAAGGAAAGTCAGGTGAAGGTGTGTGTGCTCGCTGCAGTTGTTTGCTAGTCCACACACATTCGTTCTTGTATTACTATCATTACTGCTGCATTTCCGTCCATCACAGTGTTTTTAAACCCAGCCCTGACCTCGCTCCAGATCAGAAACACATCATTTTACTCTCCCCTTTCCAAAAGCAACCTTTTTTCTGAGTGGACATTCATCTTTTTCTGTCACTCGCAGTGCTCTCAGAAACACGCCACGTTTAGAGTTTGACTTTCTTTGGAAATTTTCAAAAAAATTTTAAAAGAGTTTTAAAGCAGAACTGAAGATATATTTAATTTACCAAATAAACAAACAGTGTTAATTCATCTTAAAGTATTAAATATACTCTGGTGGTGTGTGTTGTGCTGTGAGAGTGGAGCAGACACAGCAGGCGCTGCTTTGGCTTTTAGACGTCTTCCACGTGGACCAACGAGGGAGGAGTGGTCACTCACACTCTCTCTCTCTCTCACTCTCTCAGTATCTCTCGCTCTCACTCTCTCGCTCTCTCTCTCAGTATCTCTCGCTCTCACTCTCTCTCTCAGTATCTCTCGCTCTCACTCTTTCTCTCTCACTCTCTCAGTATCTCTCGCTCTCACTCTCTCTCTCTCTCAGTATATCTCTCTCTCTCTCTCTAGCACACCAGTGGTGTTTACTCAGGAAATGGGATGGTTGTGTGTGTGTGTGTGTGTGTGTGTGCGCGTGCTATTGAACGGTGGAAAAGCATGATTTTTCCCTTTGGCTATTTAGAGGTATTGGACCCCCCCTGACCCACCACCATCATTAACACACACACACACACACACACTGAGCCCAAAGTTATTTTAGAGAAAGAGACCATGGGTTAGTTCCAGGCCTCGTCACATTAACAGTAAAAGATAAGAAGGGAATCTGAAACTAATCTGAAGCGTTTGCCGCTGAGCGCTGACTGGGGACAGAGAAGACTGGAGTAACAGCTGTAAAACAACAACTCACTCCTAGGGTTCAGCTCCCTGCTCAGGTGAAGCACAGGGTGTGTGTGTGTGTGTGTGTGAGAGAGGTTTCTGTCTTTAGACTCATGTGCAGTGATTCATTATAAAAATCTCCAGGTTTTTGACGGACAGATTACATTAGATTTAATACAACTCTGTGAACATGAGGCAACATCCGAGAGCATTTACATTCATCTCACACTCTCACACACACACACACTTATAAACAACGATGCCTCAGGCAGTTTCTCCTCTCTCTCTCCCTCTCCCCCCCCCCCCCCCCCCCCAAATTAGAGCAGTGTCTACTTTATAACCCCCCCCAAGCAAACACATTGATTCTATGCATCCAACTCACTCACACACCAGTGTGTGTGTGTGTGTGTGTGTGAGAAAGAGACAGAGGAATATAAAAGAGAGACGGAGAGGGAGGAGTGAACAGAGATACAGACATTAGATAAAGAGGATGAGGAAGTGGAGGAGAGAAAAATATCCAAAAACGGAGAGAGAGACGAAGGAAATGCAGAGAAAGAAAAAACAAAAATGCAAAACAGACTTGGGGCAAAGAAACGGAGAGAGATGGAGGGAGGGAGAAAGTCAGAGGAGAGAGGGGTTGAGAGAATATCAAAAAAGAAATGATGAGTGAGAAGGAGGAGGAAGAGAGAAAGGTAAAATCTCGATACAGACAGAGATAAAGAAACTGAGAGACACAGAAAAAAATCTTAAACAAAAAATGATATATAAAATAGAGAAAGAAGAAAGATGGATGGATGGATGGATAGAGAGAGAGAGAGAGAGAGAGGTTAGCTCAGTACTGTCCTGACTTTTATGACGACGGTGGTGGTGACTGGGTGAAAAATGGAGTTCAGCAGAGCTCACTGCAGAGGAGTCAAGAACACACTCACACACACACAAAGATGGAGGTGTTGATTTTTGTATATATTGTGTTTTTCTGTTGTGTGTGAGTTTGTGTGTGTGTGTGTGTGTGGATTATGAGCCATGGCCTGTGTGCCTCGCTGCCTGCAGCTGAGACTGAATCAATATAGCCAGGAGGACACTGACCCTGTTTTACACACACACACTCACTGTACAAGCAACAGCAAAACCCCAACACACACACACACCACTGACAGACCACAGAAAGACCAGCTTATAACTGCAGTGAACTTTGATGTCTTTTTTACTGCGTGTTTTTTTTTATGGTTTACTCTAAAACAATCATTTTTAAGTAGTGTTTTACCACTTTAGCCTTTGAATTTTTCTGTTTTCAGTCCAAGTCCAGTCTGATCTGCTTCTCTGGGGTTTACATCTGGGCCTCATTCATTATCTGTAACCCTTATCCAATTCAGGGTCGCGGTGGGTCCAGAGCCTACCTGGAATCACTGGGCACAAGGTGGGAATACACCCTGGAGGGGGCACCAGTCCTTTACAGGGCGACACACACATTCAATGAATCAATCAATCCATTTTTATTTATACTCCGAGTACATTGAGAGTGATCCTCATTTAAAGTGTAGCTGAGCTAAAGCATAGTACACAGAGAGAAATAAACAGAAACAGTTTATAAATTATAAAACCGGACACAGAACAAATAAATAATGATTAGATCAAAGAGTAAAACGTCTCATTTAATCAACCACTGCACAGAGGAAATGAGTGAAATTATTAGATCTTAATAAAAAGGAAATGTTAATGTTAGGGCTTTTTTTTAAAGGAGAAAATACAGTGGTAACGTACTCTTACACACACACACACACACACCACAACGCCAGAATTGTGATCCATTATTGCCACCAATAGCACCCCCTGCACCCCAAAGTCTGACTCTTATCTCTGTGTGGATCTTTATTATCTGCTCACAAAGCTTTCAGAAAAAACTGCACAGAAAAGGGGGATTCTGTCTTTTCTTCTCCACGACTGGCACCCTGACGTCTTTGTCTGTCTCTCTCTATCTTTGTGTGTGTGTGTGTGTCACTGCACAGTGAGGCAGAACACAGTGCTCTGTGTGTACATACAGGGACAGGGCAAAATAACAGAAAGCCTCATGCCGTATTTGACACAATTTGACATTTTATCAGAAACATTCTCCAGCCACTTTATCAGAAACACCTCTTTCTGGGGCAGTTATGGCACTTTTCCACTTCATACTTCTTGCTCGACTCGTCTTCTCCACTCCTCCAGCAGGTGAATCAGGTCCTGGTTCTGGAAGCGGGTTCTAGTTTAGTGGCTGTTCTCTCGTGGTTCAGAGCGAGTCGAGTAGGGACTAAACCGTGGTGTGTAAACCTTGCAGAGCGCTGATCGTCCAGAGAGAGTCGTCACTCTACGCCACGCGACGCAGACGACCAGCACCAACTCTCCATCTGTAAAATCTCCAGCTGCAGCAGAGATCACGTTTGTTTTTATCCGACTCACGACGGCAGCTCGTAAAATGACGCCGTGGTCTTTTGAAGAGGTTCAAACGCTCCTTGGATCGGTGGCCGACGAAAGAATCCAGCGAGAGCTGGACGCTGCAACAAGGAAGGAACAAACTCTACTGATCTGTCTGAACTGATGACGGAGCTGTGTTCAGTCCCAAACAACAACAACACGCCGATACACCATGAGTAAACACCGCTTAACGTTACCACCGCCGTTGTTGTGGTTTCCAAAGAGAGACGGGGGTTAGAGACGACACTGATACATTTCTGGGGGGTGGGGGGTGAAAGAGACCAGGGGCCAGGGCTGACGAGTCAAGTTGAGTAGGTACCATGCAATGGAAAAGTGCCATTAGAGAATGAAGTTGATTCAGTTTGCGTCGTCCATCCCCTAGACCTTCATCGAGGGTCACTTTCTGACCACAGAGCTGCTAATGTCCACGTTGTTGGTTAATTGATCACTCCCAACCTAACAGTGACACTGACTTCTGTAAAAGCCCAGAAACACTGCTGTCTGGACACCTAAAGCTTTCCCTCAGAACCTCAGTGAGTCAGGCAGCTGCAGAGTGTGTGTGTGTGTGTGTGGGAGCTCAGACAGACAGTTAGATTCAGGCCCACAGCAGAATTGATTGAAGGATTGATTTTAGCTTGTTTACAGTCCTCAAGATCAAATCATTCTCAAATCGCTGTCTGGGGACCCCAGCCATCCGCACATATTCACATCCCATAATACTCTCATCTTCGAGACGGACAGAATACGCCTCATTGACTAAGGGCCAGAGCCCAGGACGCTGAGTCTGAAGAGCTGCACTGGTCTGGGATCAGTTTTACATTACACACATGCTAATGAGTCCAGAGCTTTAATCTCTCGGAAAATGCCTTTACTCACCATCGCCTCCTAAAGGTGTCAGTAACAAACACACTGCTACGTTCCTGTGATTACAGATGTGTAACACAAGAACGATAGACGTTTTTCTGTAAGTAGTTGGAAAAGTATCCCATTACTGTTTGAGAGAATTTTATTTTCAACCCCAGTTTAGCGACGTTAGCTTGTAACCTGCAATAAACAAGAATCTGTGATTTGTTGATCCTCTGGAAGCTTTATTTAAACACAGAAGCACAAAGACTGTTTCTAATGTTGTCACTGAACACACTAAATTGTGTTCTCACACCTGCAGCACGCTCCAAAAAAGTCAGGACAGAGTCAAAATAAGAGAGAAGACGTAATACATTTTTATAATATAAAATATAGAAGGTTTAAGAGGAGCGACGGGGTCAGTGTGTACAGTGAAGGAGTGTCAGGCCTCACCACTTTCAGCTGAACTTCGTGACAGAATCAAACAGTTCAAAGAAAACATTTTTCTGGAATTGATCTCGAAGAGTTTGTCCTTCACTGTCTCTCGTCCGTAACACCGTGGAGGACTCGGAGAGCCGCACAGCATTGACCTTTCACCCCTCAGACCCCTCTGCAGGAGAAACAGTTCATACTACAGTGATAAACACAGCAACATGGGCTCTGGAGCCTTTCAAAAAACTGTGGTTAATTAAAACTCCACAGCTGCATGAAGAAATGCACATGACACTCTGTTATTGAAGGAGAAAGACCATTTTTATTTATTAATATATAAGTTGCTCTCAGCGTTTCTAGAAACCATCTCATTTTGTACATTTAGTGTAATATCTCAATATATATTGACTTACTATCTCAGAATAATGTAATAAAACAGCAGTATTAAGTGGAAAGGTGACGTAACACACTGGGAAACACACCTCTGTCTCAGCTTTTGTGGAGTGTGTTGCGCGTGTCATTTGTAAACGTCAGTACATTTCAGTCTGACAGTGAAAACATAGGAAATCTTGTGTTTTTTCATTCATTCATTATCTGTAACCCTACCTGGAAGCACTTGGCACAAGGCATAATTACACCCTGGAGGGGGCGCCAGTCCTTCACAGGGCAACACACGTTCACTCACACCTGCGGACACTTTTGAGTCACCAATGCACTTACTAATGTGTGTTTTTGGAGCGTGGGAGGAAAATGGAGCACCCAGTGGAAACCCACGCAGACACAGAGAGAACACACCACACTCCTCACAGACAGTCACCCGGAGGAAACCCACGCAGACACAGAGAGAACACACCACACTCCTCACAGACAGTCACCCGGAGGAAACCCACGCAGACACAGGAAGAACACACCACACTCCTCACAGACAGTCACCTGGAGGAAACCCACGCAGACACAGAGAGAACACACCACACTCCTCACAGACAGTCACCCGAAGCGGAACTCAAACCCACAACCTCCAGGCCCCTGCAGCTGTGACAGAGACACTACCTTCTGCGTCACTGTGCCGCCATTTTGTGTTTTTGTTGTTAACTAAAGCTTCAAGAGAATGAACAAATCACAGATTTCTTTTTTTAATGGCACTTTACAAAGTGTCCCCACTTTTCCGTTCGCAGGAATTCTTTTAACGAACTGCTTTAACTGTAGCAGCATGTTCACGATTTTAATGCTGCTCTTCAGTCGGTTTTCACTGGAAACCAGTCTAATGTGTTAATGAAGCCCCGGTGTCTGTAAATGACAACAATGTCACGGTCCGGTATTTGAGGCTCTTTAATGTTACACCTTCTTTATTACTTGTGAATGATGGTGTGTGTCTCTTCCCTTGTGTACGTGAGAGAGAGGGTGACAGTGTGGTGTGTTAATGTGTGTGTGTGTCCTGCCTAGCCATCTGCTGTATCTTTGATCCGCTCCCATGAAGTGGACCGACTCAGTCTCACCACAGCAACCTCCTTTAACACCCAACTGCACTTAGTAATTAAACAGAGAGAAAGAGAGAGAGAGGGAATGAGTCAAAGAGAGAGGGATTGAGTCAGAGAGAGAGAAGGAGAGAGAGGGAGTGAGTCAGAGACAGAAAGCAAACCTGAGGAGGAGAGGGAGGTTGGGGCGATTGTGAGTGTGATTCTAATTGGGCCCCTGGAGTGTTGGCCACTGCCCGACTGTCACGCTCCCAACTCCAGCTTTATCCTTTAAATCTTTAGCCCACAGCTCCAATACCGTCTCTCTCTTTCTCTCTCTGTCTCTCTCACACTCCTTCTCTCTCTCTGTCTCTCACACTCCCTCTCTCTCACTCTTTGTCTCACTCCCTCTGTCTCACTCTCTCTCTCTCTCTCAATCACACACATGGGCAACAAGTAAACACACAAATTGTTGTATCCAAAAGTTTGGGCATCCTTAGTGAGTGTTTTGTTGGTAGGTATCTGTTCGTCCAAGATTTCTCCTGAACTGAAGGCTGTTAACCAGAGGACAGGCTTTACTCTGGTGTTTGGGACATTGCTGTGATAATTTGATGGCAGCCACAAGAGCATTAGCGAGGTACTGATATTGGATGATTACTTCTGCCCCTTCACCTCATCCTCAAAGCTACTGGGCGGCTCCGTTTAAAACCGGTCAAGTTTTGTCTCCTGTGTAGATCGGGTAAATTAGTTCATGGCAGGAGTTAACACTGAAGTAGTTTACTGCCAAATACAGACCCCAGTCTGTCAGTTAAAGGGGGGCCTATTACTAAAACCTCACTTGTTCTGCTCATGTTCACATTGAAGTGTGAATCTGGAGCCCACCAACCCACACACTGTAAAACAAGACCCCCCTGACCCCAGTCAGTTTTCTGTGCGCCGCCTCAGTCAGAAAACACAGGACAAAACGAGTCGTTCTGATTCTGCTCCGCTTCTGACCTCAAGTGCAGAGACTTTAAAATGGCCCCGCCCCCTCGTCTGAGTCTGTCCAATCACAGCGCTGGACCCGTGTTTATGTGAGAGCGCAAAGACGAGGTTAAACTCAGTAAAACAGACACAACGAGCGCGGAGAAATAAGAGCACTGAGTAAAAACGGAGAAGAAAGAGAACAGAGTGCTCCTCACTCCTCACTGCTGTGCGCTCGGGGTCGGGGTGAACAGCGAGCGGCTCATTATCATTTAAAGGAACAGGTGCTGAAAGCGGGCGTTCTGAACAGGGGGAGAACACTGCTGTGGGGCTCGTGGGGTTTGGACCAAAGCGGGTCACAGACGTTTCTTTAGGAACCAGAATTGTGTTCCACTGTGGAGACGAGGGGGAATGTCCATTTGTGTGTTTTCATGTGATCTGTGGGTGCCTTTTTTGCTGTAAGTGCGTATGACCATGACTCGAGACATCCCCAGGCTGGACACTAGATCAGGATGGCGTTCTTTAAATGGCTTTTCCCTGGTCCACTGCTCCCCGATGGACAGATTGATCCCATTTTCAGGAGAAACTGACCCTCAGCAGCCTCTAAAAACACACGGCTCCCTCTCTCGGGGCGGAGGAAAACATCGCATCAAATCACATTTTATTGATTTTTAAGTCATGCCAAAAATTTCCGTCTGTAGAGATGTGACAGCGCAATATCTGCCGTTTTATTCGTTCCTGCACGCAGCACCTCGTTCCACCAGAACGCCCGTTCCCAAATAAATAAATAAATAAAGCCCTGTCCCCTCTCTCCTGCGAGAAGTGGAGCTGATGGAGGCTTCATTTCATTCGGGGGTTTAATTGTGAGAAAGACGTCTCTCGCCCTCGTCTCGCTGCGGTTTGCCGGGAGCATAATCTCATCCCTCTGTTATTATGAGGATGTTTTGGAGTGTTTTTGGGGCTCACAGCGAGTGAAGCTGATTGCATTAGAGCCATGGAGGGGACTTTAGACCCCCACCCTCTGAGAGGAGACGACAAACATGTCACTGAGAGATCAGATAAAAAACCCGCAGTCTCTTCAGAGTCGTGATTGGAGATGTTCTCCATGAAACTCGGAACATTACAACTGACAGATATATGACGTTCCTCTCCTCTCTTCTCCGGAGTGTGTGGTTTGTCCCAGCTCAGGTGTGTGTGTGTGTGTGGAGGCTCACTCTCCCTAACAGCCACCCTTTTCTTCACATTCTTCTCAGTTCTTGTTCTGTCATTCCTCTCTCTCTCTCTCTACCTCCCTTTCTCTTTTCTATGTTCCCTGTCATTCTGCTCTCACTCAAACATTCATTCATCCCACCATCCTCCACCCCCCCCCCCCTCTCTCTCTGCCCCGGAGCGTATTGACGTTGTGTAAGGACTGATGTGGTGTGGATGTGAGCTGACGAGTGATTGGACGCTGCTGTGTTAAATGCATGTGTGTTTTATTGAGGGATGAGGAGTGAGCGGGTGAATGCTCTGGGGCATAGCAGCAGGTCTAAACACTGCACTTCCTCTTCTTTATACACACACACAGTCTTGTCTCCTTGGTTTCAGGGGAAATCAAGATCTCCATTCATCTAATGGAAACCTATCCTAGCTTTAACCGTAACTACTACAGCCCTAACCCTAACTCTGTGGACGACTTCACACACTCACCCAGTCACTCTCACACTCATAGCTGAAGACAGGTTCACACACTCACCCAGTCACTCTCACTCACCCTGTCACTCACACACTCATAGCTGAAGACTCACCCAGTCACTTTCACACTCACGTCTGAGGACAGGTTCACACTCTCACCCAGTCATTCTCTCACTCATTTAGCACTCCCCTTCCAACTTTTTTGTGTTTAGATTGTGGGAGGAGACCCACACAGACACAGGGAGAACACACACCTCACTCTTTGAACACAGCTGTTAAGAGTGTAATATTTCAAAAGAAAAGCAGGGAATGAGACCACGCTCAATGCCAAGCTGCTCAAGGAGCATAAAGCCCACCAGCTCTGGACTGTGGTAAATGAATGGATTAATTAATATTTCAGTCTTCACCTCGCTCCCTCCAGCCGAGTGGAACTGTTCAGGCCACAGAGAGACAGGCCTGTGTGTGTGTGTGTGTAAATCAGGAAGTGTAATTAAAGGACCGGTGTGTGTTTTTTCTCACGCCCCCATGTGTCTGCTCTGAGAGGATTATGTGATATTGATCACAAAGAGCTGGAGAAAACTGTTCCTCCTTTTACACTCACTCTCTCACTCAGCCAACATTTACATTTCAGTTAGTCCCCCTCATTCTGACAGTGTCAACAAATACAGGCCTCTCTCTATCTCCCAATGTGTATCCCTCTCTCTACACCTTTTTATTTTCTTTATCTCATCTCCATTTATTTTCTCTCACCGTCAGTTCCTCAGTTACAGATGTGTTACTGTTTAATAATCGTTGTGATGAGAGGCTGTCATTTCCCATCCTGAGATAAGTCTATATTATAAAATACTGTGATTATGAGTAATTATAGAGATAATGCTGTGATTATTATGAGATAGTAAGTTATTAGGAGATAATACAACCCCTATTATTATGAGATAGTAAGTTATTATGAGATAATACCCCCATTTTTGAGATAGTACCCCCATTATTATGAGATAATATTCACATTTTTATGAGATAGTAAGTTATAAGACAATACCCCCATTATAATGAGAGAGTACGTTTTTATGAGATAGTACGTTATTGTGAGATAATACCCCCATATAATGAGAGTACGTTTTTATGACGTTTTATACGTTTTTATTTTTAAGTGACAGACACAGGCCTTCATCATCTCCAACCCCACTCCACCCCACCCCCCTCTCTGTGTGGATTATTGCTCTTTTATTCTCTGTGCTCCCATAATGCACTAGGACAACTGTAGAACCCCCTCCCAGGAACCAGAGTGGGTTAGTGCCCTCAGATAAATACACGTGTAGGTTGTGGGTTTAAGTCCCGCTCCAAGTGACTGTCTGAGGAGTGTGGTGTGTTCTCCCTGTGTCTGCGTGGGTTTCCTCCGGGTGACTGTCTATGAGGAGTGTGGTGTGTTCTCACTGTGTCGGCGTGGGTTTCCTCCGGGTGACCGTCTGTGAGGAGTGTGGTGTGTTCTCCCTGTGTCTGCGTGGGTTTCCTCCGGGTGACCGTCTGTGAGGAGTGTGGTGTGTTCTCCCTGTGTCTGCGCGGGTTTCCTCCGGGTGACCGTCTGTGAGGAGTGTGGTGTGTTCTCCCTGTGTCTGCGTGGGTTTCCTCCGGGTGACCGTCTGTGAGGAGTGTGGTGTGTTCTCCCTGTGTGGTGGGTTTCCTCCAAGTTGGTCGATCAGTCAGTTTATTGGCCATGGGTAGTATAGACAATAACCTTCACTATGGTTGGGTGAGAATGCGTGAAATCCAAACACACTTTTTATCAGAACCTCGTCTGACCTCAAAGTTCTGGCTCCACTGATATTTTCTGCACACCTCTTGGTTCTGGAGATTTATTAGGAATAAAAAGTGTGTGTAGATTAACAACAGAGGAGTTTTATACAGTGTGTGAAAATGACTGAATACACTCACACTTTCTTGTTTTAATGCATTGTGTGGCCATTACATAAAATACCTCTAATGAGTGTATGTTTTGGTCCCCACAGCTGGGTCCAATTAAAAACCCGTATCTCTGTGTTTGTGGCTGTTTAGTTTACTACGTCATTTGAACACAGCAGCTCCTTCACACTGAACGTTTCATGGCGAATCGAAATATATACAGAAATAGAAATGCTTCTAAATTAATATATGTAACTTCAGTAATGTGTTTGTAATTATTTATAGCTGAAGGTCTTTGTGTGTGTTTGCTATGGTCTTGTTTTTGTTTTCACCTCACATTTTCTCTAGGTCTGTTCATTTACTTTAACTGCTTTTACACACACACACACAGGACCTGCCTCGAGCTGAGCGGCCTACTTTTAAATGGCATATTTTGCCCAAATGTGTGTATTCTGTGCTGGGCCTGGGATTGTTGTGTTCGGTTTCATTCTGTGTGGTACACACACTCAGGCTGTTGAGGAAGCAGGAGGTGAAGAGTATCTTCGTCTTTTATTGATTTTCCCTGTGAAGCCGTCAGCAAGCCTTGTGCTTCTGGGCAGACGCTGAGAGACGTGCGTGCGCGTCTGTACGTATGTACCAACTTTACTGCTAAACAACTAAACGACCTCCAATTTACTGAGCAGACTTCTGTGGCTTTAGCGTTTTGTTCATATCAGGTGTGTGTTACCTCTCCCTATCACTGCAGCAGCAGCAACGTTTGGCTTGTTTTTTTGTTGCTTTTTGTCTTTAACTTCGTTTACCTTGTTCCAAGCTTCAATCTTTTTATTTTTTAATGAATTCAGCAGACCAAAGTTTTATGTGCAGACCAATGAGGAAAGGTGCTTTGTGTGTGTGTGTGTGTATTACACCTCTATGATCCGGTTGACAGTGTGTTGGTGTAAGATTTGTGATGTACGATATTATATTCGCCCGATATGTGGATTATTTTAGTTATTGTTATCGGTCTGATATTACACACAACTTGGCACCTTTTTTTGAGCTTGTGCAAATGCACCGATGCCTGTAAACACACGACTACGTCGGCCATGTGGACGTTTTCCACAGATTCAATTTCTCCATTGCTACGACAAATATACGTTTTATTGTTGGTTTTGAGGGTGAAATCCCATTTAAAATATCAGTGACTCTCTCTCACACACACACAGCAGGTTAAAAGACAGAGATACTCTTAACCACCACGGTGCAGGAGCTCTTTGTATATGAAACACGTGAAAATAGTCATTCAGCCTCTGAACTTGTTACTCTCCAAAAGAAAAATTAGCGCCCCTCTAGAACCCATTGGTGCGGAACAAGCAGTAAATCTTAGATAAAAATATAAATAAACTTAAAGTACAGAAAAGACTTGTCCCGATTAAACCCTGATATAAAAAGTATTTGATTTGCTTTAAACATAAAAAGATAAAATTCCTGGTTGATATCGGCTACTCCAAGGTGCTTATTAATGGTTCTCGTATCGGCCCAAAACATTCAAAAGCGGTGCATCTCTACACCTTCACCTGTTCATCCACAGCCCTCTAGCTCTTCTCATGACGCTTAAGATATAATTAGTATTGAAGCCTGGATAATTTAGGCACAATATAAAGCAGCGTATCATAAGAATTAATTTACATTTATCAGACAATGGAACCAAAAGTAGTAGTTTTATCTAAAAAAGTCTCATCTTCAAAATGATTGTGCGCCTCTGGCCTCCGCACTGCAGAAACTACACTATGTAACTCTCCATTGATTGCAGGACAGTGTTGTAAAACTTAATTACACTAGGGGGAGCCCCAGGAGCAAAAATCTAAATCTTACTTAGTGTTCCTTTAAAGGCAGAGTCACAAAAACATTGTGGTTCAGATTAAACAAATGTCCTCACGCTTGTGACGATATTCATAAACATTCGTGTTCCATTCTGTTGTTATTTGTAGTTAATCTCTGCGTTTTCTCTCCTCAGCACATCCACGGACATAAAGGCCCCATAACAGCCGTGTCCTTCGCTCCAGACGGACGATACCTGGCCACCTACTCCAACGCGGACAGCCACATCTGCTTCTGGCAGGTAAACACCATGACCTCATCAGTTTCTCTGCTCTGAGCAAACACAGTGAGCTCTCTGAGCCGAGGGGGAGAATCACAGCCGGTCAAATTGAAATAATTCTGCACCAAATTCAAAGTTGGTGAACTCTAGATCCCAACGCTAAAACAGCTGTATTCAGGCAAGGCAATTATATAACGTGGTCAGAGATGATTATAAAATGGCGCACAATCAAAGGTCATCTGGTGCGGGGTCAGTCAGAAGGTGTGAGTAAATCATACAAACCTTGTGCCTTTTTTTCTGCTTTTGATAAGTTAGTCAGTTTTTATTCCAGCACAGCCTTAGCCCCAGCTCTTTCAGAGAGACAGCACCTGCAAACATGTAGTGACCACTGCTTACAGCCAACTCATTTACGCTGCTCTTCACACTGTTGGAAAATCTCATGATGAATGAAAGAAACCTCCAAAATTACTCTGATTTCCGTTGGAAGTTAAGATGTTTTCCTTCTGTGAAGTTACATGTTTGTCATTGGACAGTGACTTTATATTAATGGCAATTCCTTAAAGGGTAAGAACGGTAGGACTGAATGATCCCAGGCTGAGGGTAATGATGCATCTCTCAAATAGTAGTAACTTTATTAGTGAAACACTATGTTCAGTGGAAGTCAATGTAAAATATTTAATTCCAAGTAAATTTGCCATGAAATATTCACACGGGGTGAAGGACAGCTGCTGTGTTTAAATGATGTAGTAAACTAAACACAGATACAAATATTCTCCTGAGCCGTAACAACATAACCCCCCCCATGCTTTCTCTCCTCAGATGAACACGTCTCTGCTGGGGAGTATAGGGATGCTGAACTCCGCTCCCCAGCTCCGCTGCATCAAGACTTATCAGGTTCCTCCGGTCCAGCCGGCCTCTCCTGGTTCTCAGAACGCCCTCAAACTGGCCCGTCTCATCTGGACCTCCAACCGCAACGTCATCCTCATGGCCCACGATGGCAAGGAGCACCGCTTCATGGTCTGAGCTTGACCTGAGCCCGGAGAAGTCTGGGAGGGTGTTCAACACGTTTGTTTATAATGTTGTCATTCCAATTTTTTTGCCTGTTTATAGAGAGTGTGTGTGTGTAAGATGCAGCTCATCTTTCTAAATCCTTAGTTTTCTCTCAAAAAAAAATTTGGAGCCCCAAAGGTAGCAGACATTAGGGGAAAAGAATATTATTTAAAGTGCTTCCCCGGTGTGAGCGGCGCTGGATTAATGCCTTGTTGTATTTGAACCATAGTGACTGACTAACTATAGTAAGGGAATTAATTTAATATATTGGTCTGTTCACATCATGAGACACTAATCTGGGCCACGCACCTAGGTACTCTTTATTCTACTGAGAAATTGTTCTACCTTTAGGGGCACCATACAAATAAGTTTGGCTTTTTAATATGAGCAGGGCATGATGGGAGTTGTTGTTAACCTTGACGTTCACTTCTGCTACTCCTAGTGACCACAGCGTGTCCTCCAAAATCATTCCTGCATGAGGTATTGCTTCCGTTTTCACTTTCTTAAATGGACCAGGGCCACTTGGTTTGGTTGCAGTGCCGAATCTCATTGGACAGAAGTAAGTTAATAGTATTTATTTAATTTAAAGCTCCGATGAGTTGGAGTTTCTGACGGTTTCTAGCAGATGAACATAATTCATGTGAAATATCGCCAGGAAGAAGTGTGGATTTCTGAGCTCGTCTCGTCCGGCGGTCTGTAGTGATTTTATTTTATTGTGAGATGTTTTTGCTTGCGTGAGGTCGTAGGCACTCAGACGCTGTAATCTATATTTATCTAATATAGCTTTTCTCACCTGAGCTGTTAATGCTAACAGGCTCCGCCCCTAACCCACATCTATCTGCTGTAGATACGCGCTGGGAGTGAGTTAAAGTACAGAGGTCTATTTTAGAGAGATGTTTAATATATATCTGTGCGAGTGGATGAAGTCCAGCGGTGTGTGACAGGCAGGTTTACAGGGAAACAGACTGAAAGCACAGGAGTTAGTGAAGTGGAAGAAAGCAGAGAGAGGACAGAATGAATGTGAATGAATCAGGTACTGTCTCACATTTTCACTATCTATGTATTTATCGGCCTTACTCTTCTTTATTTGGCGCCTCTGTTTCTGACCTTTGTCGTCTTTTTGCTGTTTATTTCTCTCTCGGCTGAGTTTTCCTCCCTCCCTCATTAGGTCAGTAAAACACCTGTAAGCCCCAGACGTGTCGACACTTCCCTCACCACCACATTCTTGAAGAGAAAAGTAGACAGACAGGAGCGAGAAATGATAAAACCTACTTTTCCTCCTCCGTGCCCCCACTCTGTCCAGACATCAAACCATCACACACACAAAATCTCAGAGTAAACATGGAAGGACTAGGTCTTTTGATGCGGTTGAGGGGTAGAAACTTAAATAAATACTCAATTCAAATGCAACAGACATGTACCATATTCTCCACAGATCTCTTCCTTCACATGTTTTTGTCTTGTAGAATATAATGCTACGAAGATACAAGGTTCTATCACAAGAGTCAATGTGTGTGAGGGAGTGAGCTAGAGAAATAGACAGACACAGGAAAGCAGAATGAAAGAAATTGAAGTGCATTTGTGCCCATATATATACACACGCCTACCTGATCTTCTGCTTTAAGAATTACCCCCTGTGGATCTGGTGTAAATGTAGCTCCTGCTCTTCCTCCATCGCTCCAAATGTGTGTTTTTTCCAGTTTCATCTCGACGTATGAACCCTGCATGTGTTCACGCATATGGCTTTAACTCACAACAGACTCTCAGTATCTCACTCTACAGCACCGCAATTCTTGTAAATGTACATAAAAATAAATACTTAACAGTTTGTGTCTGTGTGCTTTACGTCTCACTTTGTACTGTAGAAAGAGCTCTGTGTGTGTGTGAGAGAGACACTGCTAACATTTACTGTCTATATTGAACATGTTCTGTAAAGCTGTGTTTGAAGATGAATCTGTTGTGGACAATTCTGTGTTCAATAAAAGGAAAAACTATCAAGGTCACCACCCTTCTGTTCAATTTGTACAAAATACACACACACACCACACTCCTCACAGACAGTCACCCGGAGCGGGTAACGAACCCACAACCTCCAAGTCCCTGGAGCTGTGTGACACTACCTGCTGCGCCGCCATCCCCCTACAAGTGTAATTCACTTTTACAGCACTGGGGTGGGATCCTACCCTCCTCCAAAATGTACATAGTGCAGTGCTGAACCCAGAATAGTCATGACAGAGGCTCTAATGTCCATTTTACAGCTACGTTGAGCCTCACAATGATTTTGACACTGTAATTCTAATGTAAAAATACTACCTAGTAACGCCATTAGACACTTCCATCTCTTGAAAACAGTACTACAGTGCGTTCTAGTGGCAGGGAGTTTAAACACAATGCAAAATTAACCACACTCTGCCACCAGTAATTTAAATCAAGACACCGTTTCTAAGAATTAATAAAACATCTTTTTGTGATACTCAAGTGTATCGATATATTCCCCCTCGATATAGACCCCTACCTTTGTCAAATCTTAACATTTACAGCATTTAGCACATGCTCTTATTTAGAGTGACTCACAAAAGTGCTTAGTGTGGATCCTCGCTAGAACAAACCGGTTAGGGTCCAAATTCTCTCTGAGCTCAGACACTTGTCAGAACAAGGGCCAGTGCTGAGTCCTAGGAAAGAACAAAAAATAGTGCAATACACAGTACAATCTCAACAGTGCTCAAACCTAGAAATAAAGGAGTTAAGGGCAGTAGAGATGTTAAAACACTCTTATAATGAGCATTTAGATTAGTGCTCACGTAAGTGGGTCACAAAGAGATGGGTCTTCAGTCCGTGGAAGTTAGCTCCACCGTCTGGGCGCCAGGACCGAGTCTTGATGCTAGTCCTCCACGTGACTTTAGGGATGGCCTGTCGAGTCGTACTTGAAGCTCAAAGGGCTCGAGGTGCCGTCCGACTCCTGACCATTGCCATAATGTAGGGAGGGGCTGATCTGTGAAGAGAGCGCAACAGTGGAGTGACGTGGGTGAACTTTGGAAGATTGAAGACAAGCCAGGAGTGAGTTGCAGACTATTGACCAAAAATGTATCGCAAAAAAAAATCTAGATCACTTACATCTCACAGCACTTGCTTAGATCACAATGCTCAATGCCAAAAGTGGGCTAGAAGAGTGAAGAGCCCACCCCAGCAGTGGAGCTGCATACAGTTCTTCTGGGTAGAGTTGGAGTGGTGAGTGTTTGTGATCCAGAACTAATCATCCAACAGCAGCACCTGACCTCGCTCGTGTCCCCACGCCTGTACACCTTCAAACTAATGATAAACCGCCTTCATATCAGACTTTAGCAGTGTAGTATATACATATAGGGTGGTCTCATTTTGGCAGGGTATGGTAAGGAGATGTACCTAATAAAAGTAGCAGCCCTGTGCATATTCAGTGTTTATATTTAAAGATTTATGGAGATGAGAGATGATCGAGTGTGAATGTTTCCCTCTGCTCTCAGACAGAAGATTAAAAGGGACCACATCGGGCCCAAAAGGAGGCCGTCCAGAATCGAACCGGTCAGCTAATTACCTCCTTTCTCCTCTCCGCTGAGTCTCAGCCCCAGTCTCTCTGGTTTAATTAAAGCTCACTGATCGGACATCAAAAGCCACACACTTCTCCGTCCTCATCATCCTCCTCATCAGCGTTACAATCCCACATGAAAGCATGGGCGAGAGATTTGACTGATTGGACTGAATTACTAATCATAAGGCCACCACAGAAATGTATCAATATGTGGTGAGTGTGTGGGTGGGACAAACTAATATTATTACTCATTAACTACTCTCCCTCATTAGCATTTCTCATATTTTATTCATACAGAAGCAGACGTGAATTTTAATGTGATGGAGAAAATATTATTTCAACAACGAAATCTAGGGAATATTGGAATTCACGTCCACTTTGAGCTAATTTGAGAAACTATCCACGATTTAAAAGTTGCCCGTTTTCCATCAAGGCTCTGAATGTACGACGGAGTTTTAGGGCCACGGCAGTGAAAAAGTAAATAAATAAACAGGATTCAGAGAATAAAGTCAGAATTCTAAGGAAAAATCTCAGTGATTCGCCGCACGTATAATGGGGCAGACACAACCACATTGTAATTGTGGAATGCAGTGTGTTGCTGAAGTCATACTATGGAATAGACTTCAGGAATAATCACTCAGTCTTCTGCCACATCACGACCAGACTGTGATTAGTGTTTAAACCCTGAATCAGTGCAAGAACCCGTCTATTCAGAAGAGGACATGTAGTTTCACAGGAGACAATTAATAATCACGAAAATGATGGATCCAGAGCGAGAGGAACTCCGGCGTCCCCACGAGGCTCCATCGGGATACGGCTCGGACTCGTACAATAAACTACAGCCGTATACATCGCAGTCAGGGGCTGCACTGACGTGTGGATGCGTTTAATAAATAATTCTGTTCACTTCACTGACTGCTTCTTTCACAACTCACTCATGGCCCACAGACTGTGAGTCTGTCTACATTTTATAATCAATAACAACCCAAACAGTGCTTCTCTAAATATTCTGATTATATTCTCTGAATTATACTGACCTTTCTTACTCAATTATTCAGAGATTTTTAATGCTTAATTTGTAATGGTGAATTTATACATCAACACAGGAAGAGTTTCTAATTACTAAAATCTCACTTACCTTTTAAAGCAACATTATGTAATATTTTTACACTGAGCTGTAACGGGGAGAACAGAGCCTCTGCCACTGCTACTCTGGGCTCAGCACTGCAGAAGCTACACTATGTCAATTTTAGTTAGGAAACCACCTGCACTCCCCTTCTGCTTCAGGACAATGCTGTTAAAAAGGAACTGTAATTTTGTAAATGATTTGTAAAATTATGTGGTCCCACTTTAGAATGAAACTACACTTACACATGTTTATAAATGGGTTACACTTTGTTATTTAATGGCTATTAAAGGTCATTAAAGGTCATTTATAACATATATATGGAAAGGGTAACAGTGACCTATATTTGCCAAATAGTGAACGTACCTCCATCTACACCGTTGAACCTCAGATTGTGTAAAAATACTGACGACATCAGTCAGCTTCAGCACATATCTGTTAATAACTTTATTAGATTTAGATTTAAACACAAAGTTTAATCAATGACGTCTGATAGATCATATTATCATCACTGTCTAAAAGGACACTGTCTTAATTATTCTTTACCTTGACATTTTCAGTACATTCTCTGACAGAATTAATGACCTTCAAGGTGTTTACAATCTATTTAATAACCATGTAATTAACAGATTTTTATACCGTTTATAAACCTTTGAGTGAATCTCACTTACTGTTCCTTTAACTGAGTGGACTGTTCCTTTGAGGAAGTGCTGATGAACACTGAACTCTTCCAGATGAAGACCACACGTCTACAGAGGAGGAACTGGGATTAACGGCTGTAAGGAGAATAATAATTTGTGAATTAAATCAAGGATAAACACATTCACAAACAACAGTTCAACGTATCGCAAAACCTCGGGTTTTCACCTTTTAATTCGCAGTCAAAATATACTATATAAGGGGGGAGACTGAATAAAAACACATCCCTAAACTCTTACGTATCTGTGGATCAGTGAACGCACGACTGACACTACCTTAGAGTAGCTGCTTACACTATGATCTAAATACTTAAACTGTGGATAGAGAGAGGAGAGCGCACACGAGAGTGAGAGAGAATATGAGGAATATATGAAATAAGGGAGGAAAAGAAAGAAGCATACGAAAGAAATGGAAGAAAGGGGGGGGGGGCACAGAGACAGAAAAAAGAAGGCCATAAAGAGAGAGGAACAGACAGAGGGAATGAGGAAGACAGAGAAAGACAGAGCAAAGGAGAAGCAGGAGAAGAGAGAGTAGGGCTGTGCAATATCGTATCATTCACTATAATATCGTCAATTTTTTTAAACGGTAAAAAAACTCAATATCGTGATATTAGTGGTATTCAGACTTGTTTACGTAATCACATCATGCAGTTACCCTTACGTTCTTTACATGAGTCGTTTCTCCACAGTGAAGTACGGCGGAGAGTGGCTCTGAGGCGGAGGGATTGTGGATTGTGGCGGTGGTGTAGTTACAAAATATCAGATGTACAATAATCCATGGTGTTATGTTAGAAATGAAAAAAGCCTTTTAAATGTTATTAATAGATATTAAATATGTTTAATTCAATATAAATTATATTAATGTAACATTGATTTTGTTGCAATAGTCTGTTTTTGAAATTAATTAAAGTATTTTTCAGTGTTTTGTCGTATCACCAAGAATATAATTATCACCAAAATACCCCTGAAATATTGTGATATTATTTTAGGACCATATCGCCAAGCCCTAACACACACACACACAGTAAGGCCTCATTCAAATGGATCTGTTTATTTTTTTTAAAACTGAGATTTTTTACTCTCTCTGTTTTTGAAAATATCCCTGTCCAGATAAATATGAAAACAGCTGCATTACTATGACAGTCCAGTAGGGGGGCATAGCACCTCTTAAAGTGAGACATCAATACACCATGAAGCATGAGAGAGAAACAGGGGTTTAATCCCAAACACCCCACACTCGTTCTGTAGTGTACTACACAGCTCCTGAAATGACTGAATCTAGGTCTTAACAGTGTATTTGTGTGGTCGGGAAGCCTAAACGCAGACAGAAACCTCTGTTTTTAAAAATAAACATCCTTGTGAATATATATATATATATATATATTTTAGTGATGTCCTGATCAAGATTTTTTGCCCCAGTTCCAAGTCTTTTAGTAGAGTATTAGCCAATACAGAGTCACGATCCAATACTTAGGGTCTGTCCCAAAACCTAGTGAGCTGTCTAACTAGGGAGCATTTTACATCACAGTGTGCACGCTTCTGACACGTAGGCTGTCGCAATTCTTAGACCTCATTATGCCGTCTACTAAGATCTTAATTTGGCCGAATATTAAGGCAGCATCCAACCCTTCCTCCGCTGCCACAAACAAACAGGAAGTGTAGAACCCACAGCACTGAAACACTAAGGAGGTGCTGAGGTAAAAAACACCGGTTGGGAACAAGTCGTGACACAATCGCTCTGTAACTACAGCGTCTCAGTAATCTGCCTCATGAGGACAGACCACCGTTAGAGCGCTGTGTACTTTAACAGCTGTCTGTGCAGTCAGTGCTTACTTAGGCAGCTCACTAGGTTTGGGACAGACCCTTAGAATTTCCCAGATAGTCCACACAGTGGTGGACAAAGTACACATACCACATACTTGAGTTCAAGTACAGATACTCAAGGTAAAATATTACTCCAGTGAAAGTCCTCCACTTAAAAACTAAACAAAACTAAAAAAGTATTTACCTTCAAATGTACTTAAGTTTCAAAGGTAAAAGAACCATGATTACCATAATTTGGCAGCAAATTCCCTGCCAGAAATTTCCTCAGATGTTGGTTTGGACGTCACAGAATGAATAAAAATGGACTCAGAAAAAAGGAAGAAAAAAAAAACTTGCAAAGATGTGCCTACCCTCCTCCAAAATCGCAGTTTCTGCAGTGCTGAGTCAAGATTAGCATTGACAGAGGCTCTATTCTCCCTCTCACAGCTCAGTGAAGCATCACAATTTTTAAGCTGTAATTTTAAGGTAAAAAATATTACAGAGTTCCTTTCAGCTCTGTTTTGTCTTCCTAGTTGCAAAGTAAGCCTGTGGTTTGAGCTATTTCTGCAATTCTGAGCCATCTGTTTCTTAAATACATTTTTAGTTTTTCTGTCTTTTTGCCTGATACTCAGTTTTGTTTCGGACTTTATCTCACTGTAACATTTTTTTAGGTTTTGGAATATTTCTGGTCCTGACCTCGCTTCAAATATTGTGTTAATTTACACTGTAAATGGTTAAACACACAAACCTGCAACCGATTCTCACCCTTGTTTTGGAGTGATTAATGACATCTGCAGATCCATAAACCATGTCATATATGAATGAATAGTAGTCAGCTCTGACTCTAACTTAACTGAACAAATAATTTTCTTAATACATAACGGTTTTAAGAACTGAAACAAGTGATTACTTCGGTCTCAGATATGCACCACAGTTAAAATAAATAGTCTGTCTTTCTTATTACTTGGTTTTAGGCAGAAAAACTTGAGCTTCACTTGCTTTAGCGCGGAGACAGTATCCGTCAAGTTTCCTGGCATGGGAGATTTGTTCAGACACGTAGCGTTTTATTTGCACATAAACCAAAAGGAAAGGCAGATTTTCATAATGTAGTGGAGTAAAAAGTAAGATATTTGAGTTTGAAATGTAGTGGAGTTAAAGTAAAAATTACCCAAAATGAAAATACTTCAGTAAACTACAGATACATGAAAAAACTACTTAAGTACAGTAACTAATTACATTTCCTTTATTACTGTCGACCACTGCTGTTACACAGTGCAGTGCAAGTTGCTGCTTATTTTTTTTTTATAACAAAGTAAACACAAGGTGTCTTCACAAACAGCTCTTATAAATACTTTAATATTATTCTGAATCTCATATGAAGTGATATAATGTGATTTTTATGTGTAAAGAATGATTTTGATTGTAAAAGTCAGTTTTATTGACACCACAGACGTGTTGAGGGAGAAATTAAATGTAGTTCTCTAAGACACGCTGCTAAAATAAGTTCAGCACTGACCCAATTCTCTCAGCGCAGCCGCAAAACCAACAAACCCCTGTCAGAGGGACTGACTGTGACTCTGTGGCAATGATGGACGAGACGTGTGGAAATGATTCCACTTTCCACTTAAAGAATCAGTAATTTTAGGTAGGCCTGCAACAACTAATCGATTAAATCAATTAAAATCGAGTGTTTAAATAGTTTGCAACTAATTTAATAATCGATTAGTTGGGTCTAAGTTATTATACACATAGGTACAGTTGCTACACGTGACGAACTCTGGAAGAAGGGTTTGAAAAATGGCGGAGGCGGTCACAGCAGAGGATAATGTTAGCACAAGCAGAGAGAAAAATGTACGACCCAAGTCCTCAAAAGTATGGGAGCACTTTACATTAACGCCTTCAAGGAACAGCGTTAGATGCAAAATGTGCACAGCTGATCTCGCATGGCACGGCAGCACAACATCACGGCACGAGCATCTGAAAATGAAGCCTGTTGGAGCTGTGTGTGAAAGAGATGAAGTATAGTAAGTTAAATCTACTTTTTCTCTCACTCAATGTTACTAGAGCCTGCTAGAGTAGTTAAACAACGTTTGTTTTTCATAGTACATTGATATTACACTCGCGTTTAGCAAACAAGCCTTAGCTTCCCCCCGAGTTTTCTCTTCCACCTTAAATGTGTCAGCTCGACCAGCAGTTCCCAAACAGGCCGTAGTTTTAGTCGAGCTAACGTTAGCGACGTTAGTTTTTCTCTCACTCAATGTCACTAGAGCCTGCTAGAGTAGTTAAACAAGATGTCTCATTTTTAGTAAATTTATATCACTCTTGTATTTAGCGAGTTTTCCGTTCCACCTTAAATGTGGCGGCAGTTATATTCAGAGAAAAAAAAATCCAAACATTTTTTTAATAATATATTTAAAGCCTTTTTCAAGGTCTTTTCTGACTGGCATTGCGTGTTAGTGTTTGAGTATCACAGCCAAGTTTATATTACATTTTAAGTGTATATTACATTACACACACTGTGCTAAATATTGATAAAATAAAATTAATGTAACGGTTGGGTTAATTCTTCATGTAAGCACTAATTTTTAATAATGGCAGGTTGTGTGTTCCTTATACAATTACAACATTAGTTCTCTAAAATCTTAAATATCTTTTATCTTTTCTAACGATATCTGATCATGTGTTGAATTTCCCTTTTATTCTCAGCACATGGCACCATCACCCAATATCCATTTATGTAATTTCAATTTGCCTGCATTGTTGTCTGCATTTTAGATAAGTAGTTATTAACTTAAAAAAGGTGTATGTCCATATCTACACTTTCTCTCTCACCTCAGATAAAAACAGCCCAGCAATGCTGACTATGTTTTGAAGAAGCTCTGCACACCACAGCAAGCAGCTGTTCTCACTGATGGTATCCTGAATATGCGAGTAACAGACAGGAAACCAAATTTGGCTTGTCTTCCTTTTTATCCGATTTATAATCGATTAATCAAAAAAATAATCGACAGATTAATTGATTATCAAAATAATCATTAGTTGCAGCCCTAATTTTAGGGAATCAACTCACCATCAGTAAATTTTATTCCACCCGCTCTCGTTGTATATCTGCCCATCACAGGAAGCTTTTCTATTTAAGACAGAAATTGAGGTGATTAGGCCATTTTTAGACCAACATTTAGTCTCCTGAAGTCCTAAAGGAAAACACGCTTGATAAACACTGCTGTATTGTGCTGTGTACATGTTTTGCACTGGTATCTGTCTGAGGAACCGAGGAATAGTTTCTATTCGGCCAGAGCACAGCTCCAGAAAACACACAGTCATGGCCTAGTCCTGTTAATTTCTTTGAGAGTTCAGAAAGGGGATAATACTGTCCCGTTTTCCAATTTCCTCTATTCCAAAATGGAAACGGCCAAGTGAACGGCCAACTACACAGAGATCTCAGTGCTTGGAAAAGGCTTCTCAGAGGCGGGCACTAACGAAACATCCACCGATAGTGTTCGCTGAAAGAAACGGCCCTGACCATGGCCCACATTGTTAAAAACACATTGTCAAAACTGTCTCACAAACTAAATTCACTTGGTGGTTTGTGGTGGGTTTTTTGTTGTTGTTATTGTTTTTTTCTCCTCACAAAATGGTTTTACGCGCTCGTGATTTTTGACATGGATCTGATGCCATACCTTTAGTGTTTAGTCTCCAAATATGAGACGGTTGGTGACTAATTTCGTGAGAGCACGTGGTCACTGTGAGGCCCGCGGAGACAGACAGGAGAAAGTGTGTCTTCACTGTGAGACAGGTGGAAACAGAGGAGAGAGCATGTGGTCACTGTGAGACCAGTGGAGACAGACAGGAGAAAGTGTGTGGTCACTGTGAGAAAGATGGAGACAGGTGAGAGCGTGTGGTCATTCAGACAGGTGGAGACAGAGGAGAGAATATGTGGTCAAAGTGAGACCACATTATTCACTACTATTTTCCATTATTTTGGAATTTGCTCATATATTTCTTTTGAATTTTCTGTTATTGTTTGTTGTTGTAATGCTTTGGCAACATTGTTGTTCTCATAACAGTCATAACACCAGTAACGCTGATTTGAATCTGAGAGAGAGAGAGAGAGAGAGGTCTGTGTATCTGCTCGTCCAGCTCTGAACACACACTTGCCAGAGAAAAGGAAGAGACATGATACAAATATGGAGTCAGAACAACCTGCTCAGGTTGGCCTTTGACCTTTAACCTCTTCCACCCCTCCTCCCTCCCGCTCCACTTCCCTCTCCGCCTCCCTGTCCCCCTCCCTCTCTTTGCTGCAGGCCAAAATCAATACGAGGCAGAGAGTCTGCCATTTCCTCGTCCTAACTGCAGCAGCTCAGCCCCGACTGAAAACAAAGGAGCGACGGAGACCAGTCTGTGTCTGTCTGTATAATGGGACAGAGAGAGGAGGGGGGGGGGGGGTGGTTAGGGAAAGAAAGAGGAGGAGAAATTACTGAAAGAGAAGAATGACAAAAAAGTGACAGAGGGAGTGAGGGGGAAGGAACAATGGAAAAGGCAGAGAGAGAAGGAAAGAGAGCAGAGGGTGCAAGAGAGATGACAGGAAAATGAAAAATAAAAAAGCAGGAATAGAAATGTAATGATAGTGGGAAATAAAGAAAGGAAAAAAGACAAGGAGAAGCAAAGAAATCAGAACAAAGGGAGGAAAAAGAACAGAAAGAAATGGGGAAAAGAGAGACAGAGAGAGAGAGAGAGAAAGGGAGAAAGTGGGAAAGAGAAAGAATAAGAGACGCTCGACCCTCACAAATACCAAAAGGTCAGGAACAAGTCACAGAATATCAAAAGCAGAACAGCAACAAGCACAAACTCACCATCTCTCTCTCTCTCACTCACTCACTCCCTCCCTCCCCCCTCACTCACAAGGGAACTGAGCACTTCCCTATGAAGATCCGAGAGCGCTGCACATCTGTATTTCAGAACATAATTAAGTCAGTGGTGAAATCATTTCACCACATCATTGCACAGAATGAGACATTTCTCTAAACATACTCATCATTTACAGTTTATTAGCACTAGTTAAATAAATAATATCACCTACTGCACCTTTAAATTAGTCAATATCTCAGGGGTTTCTCATTCTGAGTCCCCTTTAGGGACATTATAACATCATTCACTTGTGTCTGGGTGTGTTTTACTTGTCAGTTTTACTTGTTTTATCTGGAGAGAATATGGTGGACTCCACTGGAAGATCATTAGACTTGGTTTGAGAAATGAAAATCAAAACAAACAAGCTCTTACACTACTAAAACTGCTAAGTCTCCAACTCTTCTGAGAATGCTCTGGACTACATTCTAAAACATACATGTGAGGATCTTATGGATGGACGTCAGGAGCTGATGTTGGAGGATTAGCTCCGAACAAAAACACCACTCCAAACAAATCGAACTGGATGGAGATCATTCACTCTAAAGCAGCTTTTAAATTGACATTACAGTTAAATAATAATGATGCTTCCAGAAAATGCTTCCACCACACTCCTCACAGAGAGTCACCCGGAGGAAACCCACGCAGACACAGGGAGAACACACCACACTCCTCACAGACAGTCACCCGGAGGAAACCCACACAGACACAGGGAGAACACACCACACTCCTCACAGACAGTCACCCGGAGGAAACCCACACGGACACAGGGAGAACACACCACACTCCTCACAGACAGTCACCCGGAGGAAACCCACACGGACACAGGGAGAACACACCACACTCCTCACAGACAGTCACCCGGAGGAAACCCACACAGACACAGGGAGAACACACCACACTCCTCACAGACAGTCACCCGGAGGAAACCCACGCAGACACAGGGAGAACACACCACACTCCTCACAGACAGTCACCCGGAGGAAACCCACGCAGACACAGAGAGAACACACCACACTCCTCAGACAGTTACCCGGAGCGGGCCTCAAACCCGCAAAATCCAGGACCCTGGAGCTGTGTTACCTTAATATTACAGCTTCAGAATCATACAGGGCAGCCACGACCAGTAGGAACATTAGTGATGGTGAGAGTCAATACATGGCTAAGGTCATCTTGAGCGAGGCAACAAAGTGCTGAACACTGCAGGTATAAAAATATAATATAAAAATATAAAACACAGAACAGTAGACCAATAAAACAACATCCCAATAAAACAATATAAGCAATAACCAGTGAAAAGTAAATTTAAATAAAACCATACACAAATAAGATGCAAAAATAAAATGATGTTGAATTAAAAACCAAAGAAAAAAAGTGGGTTTTGAGGCTGGTTTTAAAAGTGGACAATGAAGAGACCGGTGTAATAAAAACTGGCAGTTCATTCCATAAATTTGGAGCTGCAATCGAAAAGGCTCGATCCCCTCTGAGCTTAAGCCTGGACCTCGGTACCTCCAGGAGCAGCTCATCAGCTGACCAGAGGCACCGTGCAGGCACATGCAAATGGAGGAGCTCAGAGAGGTAAGGTGGGACGAGTCCATTTAAGGACTTAAAAACAAATAAGAGAATCTTAAAACAAACTCTAAAATGCAAAGGCAGCCAGTGGAGGAAGGCCAGAATGGGAGTTATGTGCTCCCTCTTATGTTACCCCGGTTAGCAGCCAGGCAGCAGCGTTCTGCCCCAACTGGAGGCGTTTGAGGGAGGACTGGCTGACTCCAAAATAAAGTGCATTACAGTAATCCAGCTGTATGTAATTAAGGCATGGATTACTGTTTCAAAGTGCTCATGTGCTAAAATGGACTGCTCACCATTGTGGGTGCCCCCAGTGCACCCACACAGTGTGTGTGTGTGCGTGTGTGTTCAGTGCCCCTAGTACATGTGTGTGTGTTCAGTGCCCCTAGTACACGTGTGTGCGCTTCTCTGTGCTCAGTGCCCCTAGTACACTTGTGTGTGCGCATCTGTGTTCAGCGCCACTAGTACACTCGTGTGTGCGCGTCCGTGATCAGCGCCGCTAGTACACTCGTGTGTGCGCGTCCGTGATCAGCGTCTCAGTACACTCGTGTGTGCGCGTCCGCGTTCAGCTCCACAGTACACTTGTGTGTGCGCGTCCGCGTTCAGCGCCCCAGTACACTTGTGTGCGCGTCCGCGTTCAACGCCCCAGTACACTTGTGTGCGCGTCCGCGTTCAGCGCCCCAGTACACTCGTGCGTGCGCCTGTGTTCAGTGCCCCAGTACACGTGTGGGGGTCTGTGTTCAGTGCCCCTGTACACTTGTGTGTGTGTCTGTGTTCAGTACCCCTGTACACTTGTGTGTGTGTCTGTGTTCAGTGCCCCTGTACACTTGTGTGTGTGTCTGTGTTCAGTGCCCCTGTACACTTGTGTGTGTGTGTGTCTGTGTTTAGTGCCCCTGTACACTCGTGTGTGTGACTGTGTTCAGTGCCCCTGTACACTTGTGTGTGTGTGTGACTGTGTTCAGTGCCCCTGTACACTTGTGTGTGTGTGTGACTGTGTTCAGTGCCCCTGTACACTTGTGTGTGTGTGTGACTGTGTTCAGTGCCCCTGTACACTTGTGTGTGTGTGTGACTGTGTTCAGTGCCCCTGTACACTTGTGTGTGTGTGTGACTGTGTTCAGTGCCCCTGTACACTTGTGTGTGTGTGTGACTGTGTTCAGTGCCCCTGTACACTTGTGTGTGTGTGTGACTGTGTTCAGTGCCCCTGTACACTTGTGTGTGTGTGTGACTGTGTTCAGTGCCCCTGTACACTTGTGTGTGTGTGTGACTGTGTTCAGTGCCCCTGTACACTTGTGTGTGTGTGTGACTGTGTTCAGTGCCCCTGTACACTTGTGTGTGTGTGTGACTGTGTTCAGTGCCCCTGTACACTTGTGTGTGTGTGTGACTGTGTTCAGTGCCCCTGTACACTTGTGTGTGTGTGTGACTGTGTTCAGTGCCCCTGTACACTTGTGTGTGTGTGACTGTGTTCAGTGCCCCTGTACACTTGTGTGTGTGTGTGACTGTGTTCAGTGCCCCTGTACACTTGTGTGTGTGTGTGACTGTGTTCAGTGCCCCTGTACACTTGTGTGTGTGTGTGACTGTGTTCAGTGCCCCTGTACACTTGTGTGTGTGTGTGACTGTGTTCAGTGCCCCTGTACACTTGTGTGTGTGTGTGACTGTGTTCAGTGCCCCGTACACTTGTGTGTGTGTGACTGTGTTCAGTGCCCCTGTACACTTGTGTGTGTGTGTGACTGTGTTCAGTGCCCCAGTACACTTGTGTGTGTGTGTGACTGTGTTCAGTGCCCCTGTACACTTGTGTGTGTGTGTGACTGTGTTCAGTGCCCCTGTACACTTGTGTGTGTGTGTGACTGTGTTCAGTGCCCCTGTACACTTGTGTGTGTGTGTGACTGTGTTCAGTGCCCCTGTACACTTGTGTGTGTGTGTGAGACTGTGTTCAGTGCCCCTGTACACTTGTGTGTGTGTGTGTATTCAGTGTATGTAGCATGCGTGGGCGTGCGTCTGTGTTCAGTGCCCCTGTACACTTGGGCGTGTATGTCTGTATTCAGTGTCCGTAGTACGCGTGTGCGTGCGCCTGTGTTCAGTGCCCCTGTACACTTGTGTGTGTGCGCCTGTATTCAGTGTCCCTGTAGTATGTGTGTGTGCGCCTGTGTTCAGTGCCCCAGTACACTTGTGTGTGCGCCTGTGTTCAGTGGCCCAGTACACTTGTGTGTGCGCCTGTATTCAGTGCCCCAGTGCACTTGTGTATGCACCTGTGTTCAGTGCCCCAGTGCACTTGTGTATGCACCTGTGTTCAGTGCCCCAGTGCACTTGTGTGTGCGCCTGTGTTCAGTGCCCCAGTACACTTGTGTGTGTGCCCCTGTGTTCAGTGTCCGAGTACACTTGTGTGTGCGTCTGTGTTCAGTGCCCAATTAAAACTTGTGAGTGGGTTCAGTGCCCCAGTACACTGGTTTGTGTGTGCATTCAGTGCCCCTAGTACACTGGTTTGTGTGTGCGTGTGTGTGAGTTCAGTGACCCTGTACACTTGTGTGTGTGTCTGTGTTCAGTGCCCCAGTACACTTGGGCGTGTATGTCTGTATTCAGTGTCCGTAGTACGCGTGTGCGTGCGCCTGTGTTCAGTGCCCCTGTACACTTGTGTGTGTGCGCCTGTGTTCAGTGCCCCAGTACACTTGTGTGTGTGCCCCTGTGTTCAGTGTCCGAGTACACTTGTGTGTGTGCCCCTGTGTTCAGTGCCCAATTAAAACTTATGAGTGGGTTCAGTGCCCCAGGACACTGGTTTGTGTGTGCGTGTGTGTGAGCTCAGTGACCCTGTACACTTGTGTGTGTGACTGTGTTCATTGCCCCAGTACACTTGTGTGTGCGTCTGTCTTCAGTGCCCCAGTACACTTGTGTGCGCGCCTGTGTTCAGTGCACCAGTACACTTGTGCGTGTATGTCTGTGTTCAGTGCCCCAGTACGCTTGTGCGTGTATGTCTGTGTTCAGTGTCCGTAGTACGTGTGTGTGCGCTTGTGTTCAGTGCCCCAGTACACTTGTGCGTGTATGTCTGTGTTCAGTGTCTGTAGTACGCGCGTGTGTGCCTGTGTTCAGTGCCCCTGTACAGTTGTGTGTGTGTGTGTGTGTTCAGTGCCCCAGTACACATGTGGGGGTCTGTGATCAGTGCCCCTGTACACTTGTGTGTGTGTGTGTGTTCAGTGCCCCAGTACACGTGTGGGGGTCTGTGATCAGTGAACCTGTACACTTGTGTGTGCGTCTGTGTTCAGTGCCCCAGTAAACTTGTGTGTGTGCGCCTCTGTTCAGTGTCCGTAGTATGTGTGTGCGCGCCTGTGTTCAGTGCCAAAGTACACTTGTGTGCGTCTGTGTTCAGTGCCCCATTAAACTTGTGTGTGTGTGTGGGTTCAGTGCCCCTAGTACACTTGTTTGTGTGTGGGTTAGGTGCCCCTAGTACACTGGTTTGTGTGTGAGTTCAGTGCCCCTAGTACACTGGTTTGTGTGTGGGTTCAGTGCCCCTAGTACACTGTTTGTGTGTGGTTTAGGTGCCCCTAGTACACTGGTTTGTTTGTGAGTCCAGTGCCCCTAGTACCCTGGTTTGTGTATGGGTTCAGTGCCCCTAGTACAGTGGTTTGTGTGTGGGTTCAGTGCCCCTAGTACAATGGTTTGTGTGTGGGTCCAGTGCCCCTAGTACCCTGGTTTGTGTGTGGGTTAAGTGCCCCTAGTACACTGGTTAGTGTGTGCGTTTTGTGCCCCTAGTACACTTGTTTGTGTGTGCGTGTGTGGGTTCAGTGCCCCTAGTACACTTGTTTGTGTGTGTGGGTTCAGTGCCCCAGTACACTTGTGCGTGCATCTGTGTTCAGTGACCCAGTACACTTGTTTGTGTGTGTGGGTTCAGTGCCCCTGTACACTTGTGTGTACGTCTGTGTTCAGTGCCCCAGTACAATTGTATGTGCGCCTGTGTTCAGTGCCCCAGTACACTTGTGTGTGCGCCTGTGTTCAGTGCCCCAGTATACTTGTGTGTGCGCCTGTGTTCAGTGCCCCAGTGCACTTGTGTGTGCACCTGTGTTCAGTGCCCCAGTACACTGGTTTGTGTGTGCATTCAGTGCCCCTAGTACACTGGTTTGTGTGTGCGTGTGTGTGAGTTCAGTGACCCTGTACACTTGTGTGTGTGTCTGTGTTCAGTGCCCCAGTACACTTGGGCGTGTATGTCTGTATTCAGTGTCCGTAGTACGCGTGTGCGTGCGCCTGTGTTCAGTGCCCCTGTACACTTGTGTGTGTGCGCCTGTGTTCAGTGCCCCAGTACACTTGTGTGTGTGCCCCTGTGTTCAGTGTCCGAGTACACTTGTGTGTGTGCCCCTGTGTTCAGTGCCCAATTAAAACTTATGAGTGGGTTCAGTGCCCCAGGACACTGGTTTGTGTGTGCGTGTGTGTGAGCTCAGTGACCCTGTACACTTGTGTGTGTGACTGTGTTCATTGCCCCAGTACACTTGTGTGTGCGTCTGTCTTCAGTGCCCCAGTACACTTGTGTGCGCGCCTGTGTTCAGTGCACCAGTACACTTGTGCGTGTATGTCTGTGTTCAGTGCCCCAGTACGCTTGTGCGTGTATGTCTGTGTTCAGTGTCCGTAGTACGTGTGTGTGCGCTTGTGTTCAGTGCCCCAGTACACTTGTGCGTGTATGTCTGTGTTCAGTGTCTGTAGTACGCGCGTGTGTGCCTGTGTTCAGTGCCCCTGTACAGTTGTGTGTGTGTGTGTGTGTTCAGTGCCCCAGTACACATGTGGGGGTCTGTGATCAGTGCCCCTGTACACTTGTGTGTGTGTGTGTGTTCAGTGCCCCAGTACACGTGTGGGGGTCTGTGATCAGTGAACCTGTACACTTGTGTGTGCGTCTGTGTTCAGTGCCCCAGTAAACTTGTGTGTGTGCGCCTCTGTTCAGTGTCCGTAGTATGTGTGTGCGCGCCTGTGTTCAGTGCCAAAGTACACTTGTGTGCGTCTGTGTTCAGTGCCCCATTAAACTTGTGTGTGTGTGTGGGTTCAGTGCCCCTAGTACACTTGTTTGTGTGTGGGTTAGGTGCCCCTAGTACACTGGTTTGTGTGTGAGTTCAGTGCCCCTAGTACACTGGTTTGTGTGTGGGTTCAGTGCCCCTAGTACACTGTTTGTGTGTGGTTTAGGTGCCCCTAGTACACTGGTTTGTTTGTGAGTCCAGTGCCCCTAGTACCCTGGTTTGTGTATGGGTTCAGTGCCCCTAGTACAGTGGTTTGTGTGTGGGTTCAGTGCCCCTAGTACAATGGTTTGTGTGTGGGTCCAGTGCCCCTAGTACCCTGGTTTGTGTGTGGGTTAAGTGCCCCTAGTACACTGGTTAGTGTGTGCGTTTTGTGCCCCTAGTACACTTGTTTGTGTGTGCGTGTGTGGGTTCAGTGCCCCTAGTACACTTGTTTGTGTGTGTGGGTTCAGTGCCCCAGTACACTTGTGCGTGCATCTGTGTTCAGTGACCCAGTACACTTGTTTGTGTGTGTGGGTTCAGTGCCCCTGTACACTTGTGTGTACGTCTGTGTTCAGTGCCCCAGTACAATTGTATGTGCGCCTGTGTTCAGTGCCCCAGTACACTTGTGTGTGCGCCTGTGTTCAGTGCCCCAGTATACTTGTGTGTGCGCCTGTGTTCAGTGCCCCAGTACACTTGTGTGTGCGTCTGTGTTCAGTGCCCCAGTAAACTTGTGTGTGCGCCAGTGTTCAGTGCCCCAGAACACTTGTGCGTGTATGTCTGTGTTCAGTGCCCCAGTACACTTGTGCGTGTATGACTGTGTTCAGTGCCCCAGTACACTTGTGCGTGTATGTCTGTGTTCAGTGTCCGTAGTACGCGTGTGCGTGCGCCTGTGTTCAGTGTCCGTAGTACGCGTGTGCGTAAGCCTGTGTTCAGTGTCCGTAGTACGCGTGTGCGTGCGCCTGTGTTCAGTGCCCCTGTACACTTGTGTGCGTCTGTGTTCAGTGCCCCTGTACACTTGTGTGTATGTGTCTGTGTTCGGTGCCCCTGTACACTTGTGTGTGCGCCTGTGTTCGGTGCCCCAGTATACTTGTGTGTGCGCCTGTGTTCGGTGCCCCAGTACACTTGTGTGTGCGTCTGTGTTCAGTGTTCGTAGTATGTGTGTGCGTCTGTGTTCAGTGTCCCCAGTATACTTGTGTGTGTGCGTCTGTGTTCAGTGTCCGTAGTATGTGTGTGTGCGCCTGTGTTCAGTGCCCCAGTACACTTGTGTGTGCGCCTGTGTTCAGTGCCCCAGTACACTTGTACGTGTATGTCTGTGTTCAGTGTCCGTCGCACGCGTCTGCGTGCGCCTGTGTTCAGTGCCCCTGTAGACTTGTGTGCGTCTGTGTCCAGTGCCCCTGTACACTTGTGTGCGTCTGTGTCCAGTGCCCCTGTACACTTGTGTGTGTGCGTCTGTGTTCAGTGCCCCAGTACACTTGTGTGTGCGTCTGTGTTCAGTGCCCCAGTAAACTTGTGTATGCGCCTGTGTTCAGTGCCCCAGTACACTTGTGTGTGTGCGCCAGTGTTCAGTGTCCGAAGTATGTGTGTGTGCGCCTGTGTTCAGTGCCACAGTACACTTGTGTGCACGCCTGTGTTCAGTGCCCCAGTACACTTGTGTGCACAACTGTGTTCAGTGCCCCAGAAAACTTGTGCGTGTATGTCTGTGTTCAGTGCCCCAGTACACTTGTGCGTGTATGACTGTGTTCAGTGCCCCAGTACACTTGTGCGTGTATGTCTGTGTTCAGTGTCCGTAGTACGCGTGTGCGTGCGCCTGTGTTCAGTGTCCGTAGTACGCGTGTGTGTGCGCTTCTGTTCAGTGTCCGTAGTATGTGTGTGCGTACGCCTGTGTTCAGTGCCCCAGTACACTTGTGTGTGCGTCTGTGTTCAGTGTCCGTAGTATGTGTGCGCGCCTGTGTTCAGTGCCCCAGTACACTTGTGTGTGTGCGCTTCTGTTCAGTGTCCGTAGTATGTGTGTGTGCGCCTGTGTTCAGTGCCCCAGTATACTTGTGTGTGCGTCTGTGTTCAGTGTCCCCAGTATACTTGTGTGTGTGCGTCTGTGTTCAGTGTCCGTAGTATGTGTGTGTGCGCCTGTGTTCAGTGCCCCAGTACACTTGTGTGTGCGCCTGTGTTCAGTGCCCCAGTACACTTGTACGTGTATGTCTGTGTTCAGTGTCCGTCGCACGCGTCTGCGTGCGCCTGTGTTCAGTGCCCCTGTAGACTTGTGTGCGTCTGTGTCCAGTGCCCCTGTAGACTTGTGTGCGTCTGTGTCCAGTGCCCCTGTACACTTGTGTGCGTCTGTGTCCAGTGCCCCTGTACACTTGTGTGTGTGTGTCTGTGTTCAGTGCCCCAGTACACTTGTGTGTGCGTCTGTGTTCAGTGCCCCAGTAAACTTGTGTATGCGCCTGTGTTCAGTGCCCCAGTACACTTGTGTGTGTGCGCCAGTGTTCAGTGTCCGAAGTATGTGTGTGTACGTCTGTGTTCAGTGCCCCAGTACAATTGTATGTGCGCCTGTGTTCAGTGCCCCAGTACACTTGTGTGTGCGCCTGTGTTCAGTGCCCCAGTATACTTGTGTGTGCGCCTGTGTTCAGTGCCCCAGTGCACTTGTGTGTGCACCTGTGTTCAGTGCCCCAGTACACTGGTTTGTGTGTGCATTCAGTGCCCCTAGTACACTGGTTTGTGTGTGCGTGTGTGTGAGTTCAGTGACCCTGTACACTTGTGTGTGTGTCTGTGTTCAGTGCCCCAGTACACTTGGGCGTGTATGTCTGTATTCAGTGTCCGTAGTACGCGTGTGCGTGCGCCTGTGTTCAGTGCCCCTGTACACTTGTGTGTGTGCGCCTGTGTTCAGTGCCCCAGTACACTTGTGTGTGTGCCCCTGTGTTCAGTGTCCGAGTACACTTGTGTGTGTGCCCCTGTGTTCAGTGCCCAATTAAAACTTATGAGTGGGTTCAGTGCCCCAGGACACTGGTTTGTGTGTGCGTGTGTGTGAGCTCAGTGACCCTGTACACTTGTGTGTGTGACTGTGTTCATTGCCCCAGTACACTTGTGTGTGCGTCTGTCTTCAGTGCCCCAGTACACTTGTGTGCGCGCCTGTGTTCAGTGCACCAGTACACTTGTGCGTGTATGTCTGTGTTCAGTGCCCCAGTACGCTTGTGCGTGTATGTCTGTGTTCAGTGTCCGTAGTACGTGTGTGTGCGCTTGTGTTCAGTGCCCCAGTACACTTGTGCGTGTATGTCTGTGTTCAGTGTCTGTAGTACGCGCGTGTGTGCCTGTGTTCAGTGCCCCTGTACAGTTGTGTGTGTGTGTGTGTGTTCAGTGCCCCAGTACACATGTGGGGGTCTGTGATCAGTGCCCCTGTACACTTGTGTGTGTGTGTGTGTTCAGTGCCCCAGTACACGTGTGGGGGTCTGTGATCAGTGAACCTGTACACTTGTGTGTGCGTCTGTGTTCAGTGCCCCAGTAAACTTGTGTGTGTGCGCCTCTGTTCAGTGTCCGTAGTATGTGTGTGCGCGCCTGTGTTCAGTGCCAAAGTACACTTGTGTGCGTCTGTGTTCAGTGCCCCATTAAACTTGTGTGTGTGTGTGGGTTCAGTGCCCCTAGTACACTTGTTTGTGTGTGGGTTAGGTGCCCCTAGTACACTGGTTTGTGTGTGAGTTCAGTGCCCCTAGTACACTGGTTTGTGTGTGGGTTCAGTGCCCCTAGTACACTGTTTGTGTGTGGTTTAGGTGCCCCTAGTACACTGGTTTGTTTGTGAGTCCAGTGCCCCTAGTACCCTGGTTTGTGTATGGGTTCAGTGCCCCTAGTACAGTGGTTTGTGTGTGGGTTCAGTGCCCCTAGTACAATGGTTTGTGTGTGGGTCCAGTGCCCCTAGTACCCTGGTTTGTGTGTGGGTTAAGTGCCCCTAGTACACTGGTTAGTGTGTGCGTTTTGTGCCCCTAGTACACTTGTTTGTGTGTGCGTGTGTGGGTTCAGTGCCCCTAGTACACTTGTTTGTGTGTGTGGGTTCAGTGCCCCAGTACACTTGTGCGTGCATCTGTGTTCAGTGACCCAGTACACTTGTTTGTGTGTGTGGGTTCAGTGCCCCTGTACACTTGTGTGTATGTCTGTGTTCAGTGCCCCAGTACAATTGTATGTGCGCCTGTGTTCAGTGCCCCAGTACACTTGTGTGTGCGCCTGTGTTCAGTGCCCCAGTATACTTGTGTGTGCGCCTGTGTTCAGTGCCCCAGTACACTTGTGTGTGCGTCTGTGTTCAGTGCCCCAGTAAACTTGTGTGTGCGCCAGTGTTCAGTGCCCCAGAACACTTGTGCGTGTATGTCTGTGTTCAGTGCCCCAGTACACTTGTGCGTGTATGACTGTGTTCAGTGCCCCAGTACACTTGTGCGTGTATGTCTGTGTTCAGTGTCCGTAGTACGCGTGTGCGTGCGCCTGTGTTCAGTGTCCGTAGTACGCGTGTGCGTAAGCCTGTGTTCAGTGTCCGTAGTACGCGTGTGCGTGCGCCTGTGTTCAGTGCCCCTGTACACTTGTGTGCGTCTGTGTTCAGTGCCCCTGTACACTTGTGTGTATGTGTCTGTGTTCGGTGCCCCTGTACACTTGTGTGTGCGCCTGTGTTCGGTGCCCCAGTATACTTGTGTGTGCGCCTGTGTTCGGTGCCCCAGTACACTTGTGTGTGCGTCTGTGTTCAGTGTTCGTAGTATGTGTGTGCGTCTGTGTTCAGTGTCCCCAGTATACTTGTGTGTGTGCGTCTGTGTTCAGTGTCCGTAGTATGTGTGTGTGCGCCTGTGTTCAGTGCCCCAGTACACTTGTGTGTGCGCCTGTGTTCAGTGCCCCAGTACACTAGTACGTGTATGTCTGTGTTCAGTGTCCGTCGCACGCGTCTGCGTGCGCCTGTGTTCAGTGCCCCTGTAGACTTGTGTGCGTCTGTGTCCAGTGCCCCTGTACACTTGTGTGCGTCTGTGTCCAGTGCCCCTGTACACTTGTGTGTGTGTGTCTGTGTTCAGTGCCCCAGTACACTTGTGTGTGCGTCTGTGTTCAGTGCCCCAGTAAACTTGTGTATGCGCCTGTGTTCAGTGCCCCAGTACACTTGTGTGTGTGCGCCAGTGTTCAGTGTCCGAAGTATGTGTGTGTGCGCCTGTGTTCAGTGCCACAGTACACTTGTGTGCACGCCTGTGTTCAGTGCCCCAGTACACTTGTGTGCACAACTGTGTTCAGTGCCCCAGAAAACTTGTGCGTGTATGTCTGTGTTCAGTGCCCCAGTACACTTGTGCGTGTATGACTGTGTTCAGTGCCCCAGTACACTTGTGCGTGTATGTCTGTGTTCAGTGTCCGTAGTACGCGTGTGCGTGCGCCTGTGTTCAGTGTCCGTAGTACGCGTGTGTGTGCGCTTCTGTTCAGTGTCCGTAGTATGTGTGTGCGTACGCCTGTGTTCAGTGCCCCAGTACACTTGTGTGTGCGTCTGTGTTCAGTGTCCGTAGTATGTGTGCGCGCCTGTGTTCAGTGCCCCAGTACACTTGTGTGTGTGCGCTTCTGTTCAGTGTCCGTAGTATGTGTGTGTGCGCCTGTGTTCAGTGCCCCAGTATACTTGTGTGTGCGTCTGTGTTCAGTGTCCCCAGTATACTTGTGTGTGTGCGTCTGTGTTCAGTGTCCGTAGTATGTGTGTGTGCGCCTGTGTTCAGTGCCCCAGTACACTTGTGTGTGCGCCTGTGTTCAGTGCCCCAGTACACTTGTACGTGTATGTCTGTGTTCAGTGTCCGTCGCACGCGTCTGCGTGCGCCTGTGTTCAGTGCCCCTGTAGACTTGTGTGCGTCTGTGTCCAGTGCCCCTGTAGACTTGTGTGCGTCTGTGTCCAGTGCCCCTGTACACTTGTGTGCGTCTGTGTCCAGTGCCCCAGTAAACTTGTGTATGCGCCTGTGTTCAGTGCCCCAGTACACTTGTGTGTGTGCGCCAGTGTTCAGTGTCCGAAGTATGTGTGTGTGCGCCTGTGTTCAGTGCCACAGTACACTTGTGTGCACGCCTGTGTTCAGTGCCCCAGTACACTTGTGTGCACAACTGTGTTCAGTGCCCCAGAAAACTTGTGCGTGTATGTCTGTGTTCAGTGCCCCAGTACACTTGTGCGTGTATGACTGTGTTCAGTGCCCCAGTACACTTGTGCGTGTATGTCTGTGTTCAGTGTCCGTAGTACGCGTGTGCGTGCGCCTGTGTTCAGTGTCCGTAGTACGCGTGTGCGTGCGCCTGTGTTCAGTGTCCGTAGTACGCGTGTGCGTGCGCCTGTGTTCAGTGCCCCTGTACACTTGTGTGCGTCTGTGTTCAGTGCCCCTGTACACTTGTGTGTATGTGTCTGTGTTCGGTGCCCCTGTACACTTGTGTATGCGCCTGTGTTCAGTGCCCCAGTACACTTGTGTGTGTGCGCCAGTGTTCAGTGTCCGAAGTATGTTTGTGTGCGCCTGTGTTTAGTGTCCGAAGTATGTTTGTGCGCGCCTGTGTTCAGTGCCCCAGTACACTTTTGTGCACGCCTGTGTTCAGTGCCCCAGTACACTTGTGCATGTATGTCTGTGTTCAGTGTCCGTAGTACGCGTCTGCGTACGCCTGTGTTCAGTGCCTCTGTACACTTGTGTGCGTCTGTGTTCAGTGCCCCTGTACACTTGTGTGTGTGTGTGTGTGTGTCTGTGTTCAGTGCCCCTGTACACTTGTGTGTGTGTGTGTCTGTGTTCAGTGCCCCAATACACTTGTGTGTGTGTGTCTGTTTTCAGTGCCCCTGTACACTTGTGTGTGTGTCTGTGTTCAGTGCCCCTGTACACTTGTGTGTGTGCGCCTGTGTTCAGTGCCCCAGTACACTTGTGTGTGCGCCTGTGTTCAGTGCCCCAGTACACTTGTGTGTGCGTCTGTGTTCAGTGCCCCAGTACACTTGTGTGTGTGCGCGCCAGTGTTCAGTGTCCGAAGTATGTGTGTGTGCGCCTGTGTTCAGTGCCCCAGTATACTTGTGTGTGCGCCTGTGTTCAGTGCCCCAGTACACTTGTGCGTGTATGTCTGTGTTCAGTGTCCGTAGTACGCGTGTGCGTGCGCCTGTGTTCAGTGCCCCTGTACACTTGTGTGTGCGTCTGTGTTCAGTGCCCCAGTACACTTGTGTGTGTGCGCGCCAGTGTTCAGTGTCCGAAGTATGTGTGTGTGCGCCTGTGTTCAGTGCCCCAGTATACTTGTGTGTGCGTCTGTGTTCAGTGCCCCAGTACACTTGTGTGTGTGCGCGCCAGTGTTCAGTGTCCGAAGTATGTGTGTGTGCGCCTGTGTTCAGTGCCCCAGTATACTTGTGTGTGCGCCTGTGTTCAGTGCCCCAGTATACTTGTGTGTGCGCCTGTGTTCAGTGCCCCTGTATACTTGTGCGTGTATGTCTGTGATCAGTGTCCGTAGTACGCGTGTGCGTGCGCCTGTGTTCAGTGCCCCTGTACACTTGTTTGCGTCTGTGTTCAGTGCCCCTGTACACTTGTGTGTATGTGTCTGTGTTCGGTGCCCCTGTATACTTGTGTGTGCGCCTGTGTTCAGTGCCCCAGTATACTTGTGTGTGCGCCTGTGTTCAGTGCCCCAGTATACTTGTGTGTGCGCCTGTGTTCAGTGCCCCAGTATACTTGTGTGTGGGCCTGTGTTCAGTGCCCCAGTAAACTTGTGTGTGTGTGTGCGCGCCTGTGTTCAGTGTCCGAAGTATGTTTGTGTGCGCCTGTGTTCAGTGCCTCAGTACACTTTTGTGCACGCCTGTGTTCAGTGCCCCAGTACACTTGTGCATGTATGTCTGTGTTCAGTGTCTGGAGTACGCGTCTGCGTACGCCTGTGTTCAGTGCCCCTGTACACTTGTGTATGCGCCTGTATTCAGTGCCCCAGTACACTTGTGTGTGTGCGCCAGTGTTCAGTGTCCGAAGTATGTTTGTGTGCGCCTGTGTTTAGTGTCCGAAGTATGTTTGTGCGCGCCTGTGTTCAGTGCCCCAGTACACTTTTGTGCAGGCCTGTGTTCAGTGCCCCAGTACACTTGTGCATGTATGTCTGTGTTCAGTGTCCGTAGTACGCGTCTGCGTACGCCTGTGTTCAGTGCCCCTGTACACTTGTGTGCGTCTGTGTTCAGTGCCCCTGTACACTTGTGTGTGTGTGTGTGTGTGTCTGTGTTCAGTGCCCCTGTACACTTGTGTGTGTGTGTCTGTTTTCAGTGCCCCTGTACACTTGTGTGTGTGTGTGTGTCTGTGTTCAGTGCCCCTGTACAGTTGTGTGTGTGTGTGTGTGTGTCTGTGTTCAGTGCCCCTGTACAGTTGTGTGTGTGTGTGTGTGTGTCTGTGTTCAGTGCCCCTGTACACTTGCGTGTGTGTGTGTGTCTGTGTTCAGTGCCCCTGTACACTTGTGTGTTTGTGTCTGTGTTCAGTACCCCTGTACACTTGTGTGTGTGTGTCTGTGTTCAGTACCCCTGTACACTTGTGTGTGTGTGTGTGTGTCTGTGTTCAGTGCCCCTGTACACTTGTGTGTGTGCGCCTGTGTTCAGTGCCCCAGTATACTTGTGTGTGCGCCTGTGTTCAGTGCCCCAGTATACTTGTGTGTGTGCCTGTGTTCAGTGCCCCAGTATACTTGTGTGTGCGCCTGTGTTCAGTGCCCCAGTATACTTGTGTGTGCGCCTGTGTTCAGTGCCCCAGTATACTTGTGTGTGCGCCTGTGTTCAGTGCCCCAGTATACTTGTGTGTGCGCCCGTGTTCAGTGCCCCAGTATACTTGTGTGTGCGTCTGTATTCAGTGCCCCAGTACACTTGTGTATGCGCCTGTGTTCAGTGCCCCAGTACACTTGTGTGTGTGCGCCAGTGTTCAGTGTCCGAAGTATGTTTGTGTGCGCCTGTGTTTAGTGTCCGAAGTATGTTTGTGCGCGCCTGTGTTCAGTGCCCCAGTACACTTTTGTGCACGCCTGTGTTCAGTGCCCCAGTACACTTGTGCATGTATGTCTGTGTTCAGTGTCCGTAGTACGCGTCTGCGTACGCCTGTGTTCAGTGCCCCTGTACACTTGTGTGCGTCTGTGTTCAGTGCCCCTGTACACTTGTGTGTGTGTGTGTGTGTGTGTCTGTGTTCAGTGCCCCTGTACACTTGTGTGTGTGTGTGTGTGTGTGTCTGTGTTCAGTGCCCCTATACACTTGTGTGTGTGTGTCTGTTTTCAGTGCCCCTGTACACTTGTATGTGCGTCTGTGTTCAGTGCCCCAGTATACTTCTGTGTGCATCTGTGTTCAGTGCCCCAGTACACTTGTGTGTGTGCGCCTGTGTTCAGTGTCCGTATTATGTGTGTGCGCGCCTGTGTTCAGTGTCCCAGTACACTTGTGTATGCGCCTGTGTTCAGTGCCCCAGTACACTTGTGTGTATGCGCCTGTGTTCAGTGTCCGTAGTATGTGTGTGTGCGTCTGTGTTCAGTGCCCCTGTACACTTGTATGTGCGTCTGTGTTCAGTGCCCCAGTATACTTCTGTGTGCGTCTGTGTTCAGTGCCCCAGTACACTTGTGTGTGTGCGCCTGTGTTCAGTGTCCGTATTATGTGTGTGCACGCCTGTGTTCAGTGCCCCAGTACACTTGTGTGTGTGTGTGTGTGTCTGTGTTCAGTGTCCCTGTACACGTGTGTGTCTGTGTTCAGTACCCCTGTACACTTGTGTGTGTGTGTGTGACTATGTTCAGTGCCCCAGTACACTTGTGTGTGCGTCTGTGTTCAGTGCCCCATTAAACTTGTGTGTATGCAGGTTCAGTGCCCCTAGTACACTGGATTGTGTGTGGGTTCAGTGCCCCAGTACACTTGTGTGTGCGCCTGTGTTCAGTGCCCCAGTACACTTGTGTGTGCGCCTGTGTTCAGTGCCCCAGTACACTTGTGTGTGTTCAGTGTCTGTAGTACGCGTGTGCGTGCGCCTGTGTTCAGTGCCCCAGTACACATGTGTGTGCGCCTGTGTTCAGTGCCCCAGTACACTTGTGTGTGCGCCTGTGTTCAGTGCCTCTGTACACTTCTGTGTGTGTCTGTGTTCAGTGCCCCATTAAACGTGTGTGTATGTGGGTTCAGTGCCACTAGTACACTTGTTTGCGTGTGGGTTCAGTGCCCCTAGTACACTGGTTTGTGTGTGGGTTCAGTGCCCCTAGTACACTGGTTTGTGTGTGGGTTCAGTGCCCCTAGTGCACTGGTTTGTGTCTGGGTTCAGTGCCCCTAGTGCACTGGTTTGTGTCTGGGTTCAGTGCCCCTAGTGCACTGGATTGTGTGTGGGTTCAGTGCCCCTAGTGCACTGGATTGTGTGTGGGTTCAGTGCCCCAATATATTTGTGTGTGCATGTGTTCAGTGCCACAGTACACTTGTGTGTGCGTCTGTGTTCAGTGCCTCTGTACACTTCTGTGTGTGTCTGTGTTCAGTGCCCCATTAAACTTGTGTGTGTATGTGGGTTCAGTGCCCCTAGTACACTGGTTTGCGTGTGGGTTCAGTGCCCCTAGTACACTGGTTTGTGTGTGGGTTCAGTGCCCCTAGTGCACTGGTTTGTGTGTGGGTTCAGTGCCCCTAGTACACTGGTTTGTGTGTGGGTTCAGTGCCCCTAGTACACTGGTTTGTGTGTGGGTTCAGTGACCCTAGTACACTGGTTTGTGTGTGGGTTCAGTGACCCTAGTACACTGGTTTGTGTGTGGGTTCAGTGCCCCAATATACTTGTGTGTGCATGTGTTCAGTGCCACAGTACACTTGTGTGTGCGTCTGTGTTCAGTGCACATGTACACTTGTGTGTGTGCGCCTGTGTTCAGTGTCCCTGTACACTTGTGTGCGTGTGACTATGTTTAGTGCCCCTGTACACTTGTGTGTGTGACTATGTTCAGTGCCCCTGTACACTTGTGTGACTATGTTCAGTGCCCCTGTACACTTGTGTGTGTGACTATGTTCAGTGCCCCTGTACACTTGTGTGTGTGACTATGTTCAGTGCCCCTGTACACTTGTGTGTGTGACTATGTTCAGTGCCCCTGTACACTTGTGTGTGTGACTATGTTCAGTGCCCCTGTACACTTGTGTGTGCGACTATGTTCAGTGCCCCAGTACACTTGTGTGTGCGCCTGTGTTCAGTGCCCCAGTATACTTGTGTGTGCGCCTGTGTTCAGTGCCCCAGTATACTTGTGTGTGCGTCTGTGTTCAGTGCCCCAGTACACTTGTGTATGCGCCTGTGTTCAGTGCCCCAGTACACTTCTGTGTATGCGCCTGTGTTCAGTGTCCGTAGTATGTGTGTGTGCGTCTGTGTTCAGTGCCCCTGTACACTTGTATGTGCATCTGTGTTCAGTGCCCCAGTATACTTCTGTGTGCGTCTGTGTTCAGTGCCCCAGTACACTTGTGTGTGTGCGCCTGTGTTCAGTGTCCGTATTATGTGTGTGCGCGCCTGTGTTCAGTGTCCCAGTACACTTGTGTGCACGCCTGTGTTCAGTGCCCCAGTACACTTGTGTGTGTGTGTGTGTGTGTGTGTCTGTGTTCAGTGCCCCTGTACACTTGTGTGTGTGACTATGTTCAGTGCCCCTGTACACTTGTGTGCGTGTGACTATGTTCAGTGCCCCTGTACACTTGTGTGCGTGTGACTATGTTCAGTGCCCCTGTACACTTGTGTGCGTGTGACTATGTTCAGTGCCCCTGTACACTTGTGTGCGTGTGACTATGTTCAGTGCCCCTGTACACTTGTGTGCGTGTGACTATGTTCAGTGCCCCTGTACACTTGTGTGCGTGTGACTATGTTCAGTGCCCCTGTACACTTGTGTGTGCGACTATGTTCAGTGCCCCTGTACACTTGTGTGTGTGCGCCTGTGTTCAGTGTCCCTGTACACTTGTGTGCGTGTGACTGTGTTCAGTGCCCCTGTACACTTGTGTGTGTGACTATGTTCAGTGCCCCTGTACACTTGTGTGTGTGACTATGTTCAGTGCCCCTGTACACTTGTGTGTGTGACTATGTTCAGTGCCCCTGTACACTTGTGTGTGTGACTATGTTCAGTGCCCCTGTACACTTGTGTGTGTGTGTCTGTGTTCAGTGTCCCTGTACACTTGTGTGCGTGTGACTGTGTTCAGTGCCCCTGTACACTTGTGTGTGTGACTATGTTCAGTGCCCCTGTACACTTGTGTGTGTGACTATGTTCAGTGCCCCTGTACACTTGTGTGTATGACTATGTTCAGTGCCCCTGTACACTTGTGTGTGTGACTATGTTCAGTGCCCCTGTACACTTGTGTGTGACTATGTTCAGTGCCTCTGTACACTTGTGTGCGTGTGACTATGTTCAGTGCCCCTGTACACTTGTGTGTGTGTGTCTGTGTTCAGTGCCCCTGTACACTTGTGTGTGTGCGCCTGTGTTCAGTGCCCCTGTACACTTGTGTGTGCGCCTGTGTTCAGTGCCCCAGTACACTTGTGTGTGCGTCTGTGTTCAGTGCCCCAGTACACTTGTGTGTGCGCCTGTGTTCAGTGTCCGTAGTATGTGTGTGTGCGCCTGTGTTTAGTGCCCCTAGTACACTGGTTTGTGTGTGGGTTCAGTGCCCCTAGTGCACTGGTTTGTGTCTGGGTTCAGTGCCCCTAGTGCACTGATTTGTGTCTGGGTTCAGTGCCCCTAGTGCACTGGATTGTGTGTGGGTTCAGTGCCCCTAGTGCACTGGATTGTGTGTGGGTTCAGTGCCCCAATATACTTGTGTGTGCATGTGTTCAGTGCCACAGTACATTTGTGTGTGCGTCTGTGTTCAGTGCCTCTGTACACTTCTGTGTGTGTCTGTGTTCAGTGCCCCATTAAACTTGTGTGTATGTGGGTTCAGTGCCCCTAGTACACTTGTTTGCGTGTGGGTTCAGTGCCCCTAGTACACTGGTTTGTGTGTGGGTTCAGTGCCCCTAGTGCACTGGTTTGTGTGTGGGTTCAGTGCCCCTAGTACACTGGTTTGTGTGTGGGTTCAGTGCCCCTAGTACACTGGTTTGTGTGTGGGTTCAGTGCCCCAGTACACTTGTGTGTGCGCCTGTGTTCAGTGCCCCAGTACACTTGTGTGTGCGCCTGTGCATGTATGTCTGTGTTCAGTGTCCATAGAACGCGTCTGCGTACGCCTGTGTTCAGTGCCCCTTTACACTTGTGTGTGTGTCTGTGTTCAGTGCCCCTGTACACTTGTGTGTGTGTGTGTGTGTCTGTGTTCAGTGCCCCTGTACACTTGGGTGTGTGTGTGTGTCTGTGTTCAGTGCCACTTTACACTTGGGTGTGTGTGTGTGTCTGTGTTCAGTGCCCCTGTACAGTTGTGTGTGTGTGTGTGTCTGTGTTCAGTGCCCCTGTACACTTGCGTGTGTGTGTGTGTCTGTGTTCAGTGCCCCTGTACACTTGCGTGTGTGTGTGTCTGTGTTCAGTGCCCCTGTACACTTGCGTGTGTGTGTGTGTGTCTGTGTTCAGTACCCCTGTACACTTGTGTGTGTGTGTGTGTGTGCGTCTGTGTTCAGTGCCCCTGTACACTTGTGTGTGTGCGCATGTGTTCAGTGCCCCTGTACACTTGTGTGTGCGCCTGTGTTCAGTGCCCCAATACACTTGTGTATGCGCCTGTGTTCAGTGCCCCAATACACTTGTGTATGCACCTGTGTTCAGTGCCCCAGTACACTTGTGTGTGTGCGCCTGTGTTCAGTGCCCCTAGTACACTGGATTGTGTGTGGGGTTCAGTGCCCCTAGTACACCGGTTTGTGTGTGGGGTTCAGTGACCCTAGTACACTGGTTTGTGTGTGGGGTTCAGTGACCCTAGTACACTGGTTTGTGTGTGGGTTCAGTGACCCTAGTACACTGGTCTGTGTGTGGGTTCAGTGACCCTAGTACACTGGTCTGTGTGTGGGTTCAGTGCCCCTAGTACACTGGTCTGTGTGTGGGTTCAGTGCCCCTAGTACACTGGTCTGTGTGTGGGTTCAGTGCCCCTAGTACACTGGTCTGTGTGTGGGTTCAGTGACCCTAGTACACTGGTTTGTGTGTGGGTTCAGTGACCCTAGTACACTGGTCTGTGTGTGGGTTCAGTGCCCCTAGTACACTGGTCTGTGTGTGGGTTCAGTGCCCCTAGTACACTGGTTTGTGTGTGGGTTCAGTCCCCCTAGTACACTGGTCTGTGTGTGGGTTCAGTGCCCCTAGTGCACTGGTTTGTGTGTGGGTTCATTGTCCCTAGTGCACTGGTTTGTGTGTCGGTTCAGTGCCCCTAGTGCACTGGTTTGTGTGTGGGTTAAGTGCCCCTAGTACACTGGATTGTGTGTGGGTTCAGTGCCCCTAGTACACTGGTTTGTGTGTGGGGTTCAGTGACCCTAGTGCACTGGATTGTGTGTGGGTTCAGTGCCCCTAGTGCACTGGATTGTGTGTGGGTTCAGTGCCCCAATATACTTGTGTGTGCATGTGTTCAGTGCCACAGTACACTTGTGTGTGCATGTGTTCAGTGCCACAGTACACTTGTGTGTGCGTCTGTGTTCAGTGCCTCTGTACACTTCTGTGTGTGTCTGTGTTCAGTGCCCCATTAAACTTGTGTGTATGTGGGTTCAGTGCCCCTAGTACACTTGTTTGCGTGTGGGTTCAGTGCCCCTAATACACTGGTTTGTGTGTGGGTTCAGTGCCCCTAGTGCACTGGTTTGTGTGTGGGTTCAGTGCCCCTAGTACACTGGTTTGTGTGTGGGTTCAGTGCCCCAGTACACTTGTGTGTGCGCCTGTGTTCAGTGCCCCAGTACACTTGTGTGTGCGCCTGTGCATGTATGTCTGTGTTCAGTGTCCGTAGAACGCGTCTGCGTACGCCTGTGTTCAGTGCCCCTTTACAGTTGTGTGTGTGTCTGTGTTCAGTGCCCCTGTACACTTGTGTGTGTGTGTGTGTGTGTGTGTGTGTCTGTGTTCAGTGCCCCTGTACACTTGGGTGTGTGTGTGTGTCTGTGTTCAGTGCCACTTTACACTTGGGTGTGTGTGTGTGTCTGTGTTCAGTGCCCCTGTACAGTTGTGTGTGTGTGTGTGTCTGTGTTCAGTGCCCCTGTACACTTGCGTGTGTGTGTGTATCTGTGTTCAGTGCCCCTGTACACTTGCGTGTGTGTGTGTCTGTGTTCAGTGCCCCTGTACACTTGCGTGTGTGTGTGTGTGTCTGTGTTCAGTACCCCTGTACACTTGTGTGTGTGTGTGTGTGTGTGCGTGTCTGTGTTCAGTGCCCCTGTACACTTGTGTGTGTGCGCATGTGTTCAGTGCCCCAGTACACTTGTGTGTGCGCCTGTGTTCAGTGCCCCAGTACACTTGTGTGTGCGCCTGTGTTCAGTGCCCCAGTATACTTGTGTGTGCGTCTGTGTTCAGTGCCCCAGTACACTTGTGTGCGTCTGTGTTCAGTGCCCCAGTATACTTGTGTATGCGCCTGTGTTCAGTGCCCCAGTACACTTGTGTGTATGCGCCTGTGTTCAGGGTCCGTAGTATGTGTGTGTGCGACTGTGTTCAGTGCCCCTGTACACTTGCATGTGCGTCTGTGTTCAGTGCCCCAGTATACTTCTGTGTGTGTCTGTGTTCAGTGCCCCAGTACACTTGTGTGTGTGCGCCTGTGTTCAGTGTCCGTATTATGTGTGTGCGCGCCTGTGTTCAGTGTCCCAGTACACTTGTGTATGCGCCTGTGTTCAGTGCCCCAGTACACTTGTGTGTATGCGCCTGTGTTCAGTGTCCGTAGTATGTGTGTGCACCTGTGTTCAGTGCCCCTGTACACTTGTGTGTGTGACTATGTTCAGTGCCCCTGTACACTTGTGTGTGTGACTATGTTCAGTGCCCCTGTACACTTGTGTGTGTGACTATGTTCAGTGCCCCTGTACACTTGTGTGTGTGACTATGTTCAGTGCCCCTGTATACTTGTGTGTGTGACTATGTTCAGTGCCCCTGTATACTTGTGTGTGTGCGCTTGTGTTCAGTGTCCGTAGTATGTGTGTGCGCCTGTGTTCAGTGCCCCTGTACACTTGTATGTGCGTCTGTGTTCAGTGCCCCAGTATACTTCTGTGTGCATCTGTGTTCAGTGCCCCAGTACACTTGTGTGTGTGACTGTGTTCAGTGTCCGTAGTATGTGTGTGCACCTGTGTTCAGTGCCCCTGTACACTTGTGTGTGTGACTATGTTCAGTGCCCCGTACACTTGTGTGTGTGACTATGTTCAGTGCCCCTGTACACTTGTGTGTGTGACTATGTTCAGTGCCCCTGTACACTTGTGTGTGTGACTATGTTCAGTGCCCCTGTATACTTGTGTGTGTGACTATGTTCAGTGCCCCTGTATACTTGTGTGTGTGCGCCTGTGTTCAGTGTCCGTAGTATGTGTGTGTGCGCCTGTGTTCAGTGCCCCTAATACACTGGATTGTGTGTGGGGTTCAGTGCCCCTAGTACACCGGTTTGTGTGTGGGGTTCAGTGACCCTGTACACTTGTGTGTGTGACTGTGTTCAGTGCCCCTGTACACTTGTGTGTGCGTCTGTGTTCAGTGCCTCTGTACACTTCTGTGTGTGTCTGTGTTCAGTGCCCCATTAAACTTGTGTGTATGCGGGTTCAGTGCCCCTAGTACACTGGATTGTGTGTGGGTTCAGTGCCCCAGTACACTTGTGTGTGCGCCTGTGTTCAGTGCCCCAGTACACTTGTGTGCGTTCAGTGTCTGTAGTACGCGTGTGCGTGCGCCTGTGTTCAGTGCCCCAGTACACTTGTGTGTGCGCCTGTGTTCAGTGCCCCAGTACACTTGTGTGTGCGCCTGTGTTCAGTGCCTCTGTACACTTCTGTGTGTGTCTGTGTTCAGTGCCCCATTAAACTTGTGTGTATGTGGGTTCAGTGCCCCTAGTACACTTGTTTGCGTGTGGGTTCAGTGCCCCTAGTACACTGGTTTGTGTCTGGGTTCAGTGCCCCTAGTGCACTGGGTTGTGTGTGGGTTCAGTGCCCCAATATACTTGTGTGTGCATGTGTTCAGTGCCACAGTACACTTCTGTGTGCGTTTGTGTTCAGTGCCTCTGTACACTTCTGTGTGTGTCTGTGTTCAGTGCCCCATTAAACTTGTGTGTATGTGGGTTCAGTGCCCCTAGTACACTTGTTTGCGTGTGGGTTCAGTGCCCCTAGTACACTGGTTTGCGTGTGGGTTCAGTGCCCCTAGTACACTGGTTTGTGTGTGGGTTCAGTGCCCCTAGTACACTGGTTTGTGTGTGGGTTCAGTGCCCCTAGTACACTTGTTTGTGTGTGCGTGTGTGTGGGTTCAGTGCCCCTAGTACCCTTGTTTGTGTGTGGGTTCAGTGCCCCTAGTACACTGGTTTGTGTGTGGGTTCAGTGCCCCTAGTACACTGGTTTGTGTGTGGGTTCAGTGCCCCTAGTACACTTGTTTGTGTGTGCGTGTGTTTGTGTGTGTTCAGTGCCCCAGTACACTTGTGTGTGTGTGTGTTCAGTGCCCCAGTACACTTGTGTGTGTGTGTGTTCAGTGCCCCTGTACACTTGTGTGTGTGACTATGTTCAGTGCCCCTGTACACTTGTGTGTGCGACTATGTTCAGTGCCCCAGTACACTTGTGTGTGCGCCTGTGTTCAGTGCCCCAGTATACTTGTGTGTGCGCCTGTGTTCAGTGCCCCAGTATACTTGTGTGTGCGTCTGTGTTCAGTGCCCCAGTACACTTGTGTATGCGCCTGTGTTCAGTGCCCCAGTACACTTCTGTGTATGCGCCTGTGTTCAGTGTCCGTAGAATGTGTGTGTGTGTCTGTGTTCAGTGCCCCTGTACACTTGTATGTGCGTCTGTGTTCAGTGCCCCAGTATACTTCTGTGTGCGTCTGTGTTCAGTGCCCCAGTACACTTGTGTGTGTGCGCCTGTGTTAAGTGTCCGTATTATGTGTGTGCGCGCCTGTGTTCAGTGTCCCAGTACACTTGTGTGCACGCCTGTGTTCAGTGCCCCAGTACACTTGTGTGTGTGTGTGTGTGTGTCTGTGTTCAGTGCCCCTGTACACGTGTGTGTCTGTGTTCAGTACCCCTGTACACGTGTGTGTGTGTGTGACTATGTTCAGTGCCCCAGTACACTTGTGTGTGCGTCTGTGTTCAGTGCCTCTGTACACTTCTGTGTGTGTCTGTGTTCAGTGCCCCATTAAACTTGTGTGTATGCGGGTTCAGTGCCCCTAGTACACTGGATTGTGTGTGGGTTCAGTGCCCCAGTACACTTGTGTGTGCGCCTGTGTTCAGTGCCCCAGTACACTTGTGTGCGTTCAGTGTCTGTAGTACGCGTGTGCGTGCGCCTGTGTTCAGTGCCCCAGTACACTTGTGTGCGTTCAGTGTCTGTAGTACGCATGTGCGTGCGCCTGTGTTCAGTGCCCCAGTACACTTGTGTGCGTTCAGTGTCTGTAGTACGCGTGTGCGTGCGCCTGTGTTCAGTGCCCCAGTACACTTGTGTGTGCGCCTGTGTTCAGTGCCCCAGTACACTTGTGTGTGCGCCTGTGTTCAGTGCCTCTGTACACTTCTGTGTGTGTCTGTGTTCAGTGCCCCATTAAACTCGTGTGTATGTGGGTTCAGTGCCCCTAGTACACTTGTTTGCGTGTGGGTTCAGTGCCCCTAGTACACTGGTTTGTGTCTGGGTTCAGTGCCCCTAGTGCACTGGATTGTGTGTGGGTTCAGTGCCCCAATATACTTGTGTGTGCATGTGTTCAGTGCCACAGTACACTTGTGTGTGCGTTTGTGTTCGGTGCCTCTGTACACTTCTGTGTGTGTCTGTGTTCAGTGCCCCATTAAACTTGTGTGTATGTGGGTTCAGTGCCCCTAGTACACTTGTTTGCGTGTGGGTTCAGTGCCCCTAGTACACTGGTTTGTGTGTGGGTTCAGTGCCCCTAGTACACTGGTTTGTGTGTGGGTTCAGTGCCCCTAGTGCACTGGTTTGTGTGTGGGTTCAGTGTCCGTATTATGTGTGTGCGCGCCTGTGTTCAGTGTCCCAGTACACTTGTGTGCACGCCTGTGTTCAGTGCCCCAGTACACTTGTGTGTGTGTGTGTGTGTGTGTCTGTGTTCAGTGCCCCTGTACACGTGTGTGACTATGTTCAGTGCCCCAGTACACTTGTGTGTGCGTCTGTGTTCAGTGCCTCTGTACACTTCTGTGTGTGTCTGTGTTCAGTGCCCCATTAAACTTGTGTGTATGCGGGTTCAGTGCCCCTAGTACACTGGATTGTGTGTGGGTTCAGTGCCCCAGTACACTTGTGTGTGCGCCTGTGTTCAGCGCCCCAGTACACTTGTGTGCGTTCAGTGTCTGTAGTACGCGTGTGCGTGCGCCTGTGTTCAGTGCCCCAGTACACTTGTGTGTGCGCCTGTGTTCAGTGCCCCAGTACACTTGTGTGTGCGCCTGTGTTCAGTGCCTCTGTACACTTCTGTGTGTGTCTGTGTTCAGTGCCCCATTAAACTTGTGTGTATGTGGGTTCAGTGCCCCTAGTACACTTGTTTGCGTGTGGGTTCAGTGCCCCTAGTACACTGGTTTGTATCTGGGTTCAGTGCCCCTAGTGCACTGGATTGTGTGTGGGTTCAGTGCCCCAATATACTTGTGTGTGCATGTGTTCAGTGCCACAGTACACTTGTGTGTGCGTTTGTGTTCAGTGCCTCTGTACACTTCTGTGTGTGTCTGTGTTCAGTGCCCCATTAAACTTGTGTGTATGTGGGTTCAGTGCCCCTAGTACACTTGTTTGCATGTGGGTTCAGTGCCCCTAGTACACTGGTTTGTGTGTGGGTTCAGTGCCCCTAGTACACTGGTTTGTGTGTGGGTTCAGTGCCCCTAGTGCACTGGTTTGTGTGTGGGTTCAGTGCCCCTAGTACACTGGTTTGTGTGTGGGTTCAGTGCCCCTAGTACACTGGATTGTGTGTGGGTTCAGTGCCCCAGTACACTTGTGTGTGCGCCTGTGTTCAGTGCCCCAGTACACTTGTGTGTGTTCAGTGTCTGCAGTACGCGTGTGCGTGCGCCTGTGTTCAGTGCCCCTGTACACTTGTGTGTGCGTCTGTGTTCAGTGCCCCAGTACACTTGTGTGTGTGTGTCTGTGTTCAGTGCCCCAGTACACTTGTGTGTGCTTGTCTGTGTTCAGTGCCCCAGTACACTTGTGTGTGCGCCTGTGTTCAGTGCCCCAGTACACTTGTGTGTGTGCCTGTGTTCAGTGCCACAGTACACTTGTGTGTATGTGTCTGTGTTCAGTGCCCCTGTACACTTGTGTGTGCGCCTGTGTTCAGTGCCCCAGTACACTTGTGTGTATGTGTCTGTGTTCAGTGCCCCTGTACACTTGTGTGCGCCTGTGTTCAGTGCCCCAGTATACTTGTGTGTGCGTCTGTATTCAGTGCCCCAGTACACTTGTGTGTGCGCGCCTGTGTTTAGTGTCCGAAGTATGTTTGTGCGCGCCTGTGTTCAGTGCCCCAGTACACTTTTGTGCACGCCTGTGTTCAGTGCCCCAGTACACTTGTGCATGTATGTCTGTGTTCAGTGTCCGTAGTACGCGTCTGCGTACGCCTGTGTTCAGTGCCCCTGTACACTTGTGTGCGTCTGTGTTCAGTGCCCCTGTACACTTGTGTGTGTGTGTGTGTGTGTGTCTGTGTTCAGTGCCCCTGTACACTTGTGTGTGTGTGTCTGTTTTCAGTGCCCCTGTACACTTGTGTGTGTGTGTGTCTGTGTTCAGTGCCCCTGTACAGTTGTGTGTGTGTGTGTGTGTGTGTCTGTGTTCAGTGCCCCTGTACAGTTGTGTGTGTGTGTGTCTGTGTTCAGTGCCCCTGTACACTTGCGTGTGTGTGTCTGTGTTCAGTGCCCCTGTACACTTGTGTGTTTGTGTCTGTGTTCAGTACCCCTGTACACTTGTGTGTGTGTGTCTGTGTTCAGTACCCCTGTACACTTGTGTGTGTGTGTGTGTCTGTGTTCAGTGCCCCTGTACACTTGTGTGTGTGTGCGCCTGTGTTCAGTGCCCCAGTATACTTGTGTGTGCGCCTGTGTTCAGTGCCCCAGTATACTTGTGTGTGCGCCTGTGTTCAGTGCCCCAGTATACTTGTGTGTGCGCCTGTGTTCAGTGCCCCAGTATACTTGTGTGTGCGCCTGTGTTCAGTGCCCCAGTATACTTGTGTGTGCGCCCGTGTTCAGTGCCCCAGTATACTTGTGTGTGCGCCTGTGTTCAGTGCCCTAGTATACTTGTGTGTGCGTCTGTATTCAGTGCCCCAGTGCACTTGTGTGTGTGCGCGCCAGTGTTCAGTGTCCGAAGTATGTTTGTGTGCGCCTGTGTTCAGTGCCCCAGTACACTTGTGCATGTATGTCTGTGTGTGGGTTCAGTGCCCCTAGTGCACTGGTTTGTGTGTGGGTTCAGTGCCCCTAGTACACTGGTTTGTGTGTGGGTTCAGTGACCCTAGTACACTGGTTTGTGTGTGGGTTCAGTGACCCTAGTACACTGGTTTGTGTGTGGGTTCAGTGCCCCTAGTGCACTGGATTGTGTGTGGGTTCAGTGCCCCAATATACTTGTGTGTGCATGTGTTCAGTACCACAGTACACTTGTGTGTGCGTCTGTGTTCAGTGCCCCTGTACACTTGTGTGTGTGCGCCTGTGTTCAGTGTCCCTGTACACTTGTGTGCGTGTGACTATGTTTAGTGCCCCTGTACACTTGTGTGTGTGACTATGTTTAGTGCCCCTGTACACTTGTGTGTGTGACTATGTTCAGTGCCCCTGTACACTTGTGTGACTATGTTCAGTGCCCCTGTACACTTGTGTGTGTGACTATGTTCAGTGCCCCTGTACACTTGTGTGTGTGACTATGTTCAGTGCCCCTGTACACTTGTGTGTGTGACTATGTTCAGTGCCCCTGTACACTTGTGTGTGTGACTATGTTCAGTGCCCCTGTACACTTGTGTGTGTGACTATGTTCAGTGCCCCTGTACACTTGTGTGTGTGACTATGTTCAGTGCCCCTGTACACTTGTGTGTGTGACTATGTTCAGTGCCCCTGTACACTTGTGTGTGTGACTATGTTCAGTGCCCCTGTACACTTGTGTGTGTGACTATGTTCAGTGCCCCTGTACACTTGTGTGTGTGACTATGTTCAGTGCCCCTGTACACTTGTGTGTGTGACTATGTTCAGTGCCCCTGTACACTTGTGTGTGTGACTATGTTCAGTGCCCCTGTACACTTGTGTGTGTGACTATGTTCAGTGCCCCTGTACACTTGTGTGTGTGACTATGTTCAGTGCCCCTGTACACTTGTGTGTGTGACTATGTTCAGTGCCCCTGTACACTTGTGTGTGTGACTATGTTCAGTGCCCCTGTACACTTGTGTGTGTGACTATGTTCAGTGCCCCTGTACACTTGTGTGTGTGACTATGTTCAGTGCCCCTGTACACTTGTGTGTGTGACTATGTTCAGTGCCCCTGTACACTTGTGTGTGACTATGTTCAGTGCCTCTGTACACTTGTGTGCGTGTGACTATGTTCAGTGCCCCTGTACACTTGTGTGTGTGTGTCTGTGTTCAGTGCCCCTGTACACTTGTGTGTGTGCGCCTGTGTTCAGTGCCCCTGTACACTTGTGTGTGCGTCTGTGTTCAGTGCCCCAGTACACTTGTGTGTGCGCCTGTGTTCAGTGTCCGTAGTATGTGTGTGTGCGCCTGTGTTCAGTGCCCCTAGTACACTGGTTTGTGTGTGGGTTCAGTGCCCCTAGTGCACTGGTTTATGTCTGGGTTCAGTGCCCCTAGTGCACTGGTTTGTGTCTGGGTTCAGTGCCCCTAGTGCACTGGATTGTGTGTGGGTTCAGTGCCCCTAGTGCACTGGATTGTGTGTGGGTTCAGTGCCCCAATATACTTGTGTGTGCATGTGTTCAGTGCCACAGTACACTTGTGTGTGCGTCTGTGTTCAGTGCCTCTGTACACTTCTGTGTGTGTCTGTGTTCAGTGCCCCATTAAACTTGTGTGTATGTGGGTTCAGTGCCCCTAGTACACTTGTTTGCGTGTGGGTTCAGTGCCCCTAGTACACTGGTTTGTGTGTGGGTTCAGTGCCCCTAGTGCACTGGTTTGTGTGTGGGTTCAGTGCCCCTAGTACACTGGTTTGTGTGTGGGTTCAGTGCCCCTAGTACACTGGTTTGTGTGTGGGTTCAGTGCCCCAGTACACTTGTGTGTGCGCCTGTGTTCAGTGCCCCAGTACACTTGTGTGTGCGCCTGTGCATGTATGTCTGTGTTCAGTGTCCGTAGAACGCGTCTGCGTACGCCTGTGTTCAGTGCCCCTTTACACTTGTGTGTGTGTCTGTGTTCAGTGCCCCTGTACACTTGTGTGTGTGTGTGTGTGTGTCTGTGTTCAGTGCCCCTGTACACTTGGGTGTGTGTGTGTGTCTGTGTTCAGTGCCACTTTACACTTGGGTGTGTGTGTGTGTCTGTGTTCAGTGCCCCTGTACAGTTGTGTGTGTGTGTGTGTCTGTGTTCAGTGCCCCTGTACACTTGCGTGTGTGTGTGTGTCTGTGTTCAGTGCCCCTGTACACTTGCGTGTGTGTGTGTCTGTGTTCAGTGCCCCTGTACACTTGCGTGTGTGTGTGTGTGTCTGTGTTCAGTACCCCTGTACACTTGTGTGTGTGTGTGTGTGCGTGTCTGTGTTCAGTGCCCCTGTACACTTGTGTGTGTGCGCATGTGTTCAGTGCCCCTGTACACTTGTGTGTGCGCCTGTGTTCAGTGCCCCAATACACTTGTGTATGCGCCTGTGTTCAGTGCCCCAATACACTTGTGTATGCGCCTGTGTTCAGTGCCCCAATACACTTGTGTATGCACCTGTGTTCAGTGCCCCAGTACACTTGTGTGTGTGCGCCTGTGTTCAGTGTCCGTAGTATGTGTGTGTGCGCCTGTGTTCAGTGCCCCTAGTACACTGGATTGTGTGTGGGGTTCAGTGCCCCTAGTACACCGGTTTGTGTGTGGGGTTCAGTGACCCTAGTACACTGGTTTGTGTGTGGGGTTCAGTGACCCTAGTACACTGGTTTGTGTGTGGGTTCAGTGACCCTAGTACACTGGTCTGTGTGTGGGTTCAGTGCCCCTAGTACACTGGTCTGTGTGTGGGTTCAGTGCCCCTAGTACACTGGTCTGTGTGTGGGTTCAGTGCCCCTAGTACACTGGTCTGTGTGTGGGTTCAGTGCCCCAGTACACTTGTGCGTGCGTGTGTGTTCAGTGCCCCAGTACACTTGTGCGTGCGTGTGTGTTCAGTGCCCCTAGTACGCGTGTGCGTTCGTGTGTGTTCAGTGCCCCTAGTACACGTGTGTACGTGTGACTGTGTTCAGTGCCCCTGTACGCGTGTGCGTGTGACTGTGTTCAGTGCTCCTGTACGCGTGTGCGTGTGACTGTGTTCAGTGCCCCTGTACGCGTGTGCGTGTGACTGTGTTCAGTGCCCCTGTACGCGTGTGCGTGTGACTGTGTTCAGTGCCCCTGTACGCGTGTGCGTGTGACTGTGTTCAGTGCCCCTGTACGCGTGTGCGTGTGACTGTGTTCAGTGCCCCTGTACGCGTGTGCGTGTGAATGCGTTCAGTGCCCCTGTACGCGTGTGCGTGTGACTGTGTTCAGTGCCCCTGTACACTTGTGCGTGTGACTGTGTTCAGTGCCCCTGTACACTTGTGTGTGTGACTGTGTTCAGTGTCCGTAGTATGTGTGTGCACCTGTGTTCAGTGCCCCTGTACACTTGTGTGTGTGACTATGTTCAGTGCCCCTGTACACTTGTGTGTGTGACTATGTTCAGTGCCCCTGTACACTTGTGTGTGTGACTATGTTCAGTGCCCCTGTATACTTGTGTGTGTGCGCCTGTGTTCAGTGTCCGTAGTATGTGTGTGCGCCTGTGTTCAGTGCCCCTGTACACTTGTATGTGCGTCTGTGTTCAGTGCCCCAGTATACTTCTGTGTGCATCTGTGTTCAGTGCCCCAGTACACTTGTGTGTGTGACTGTGTTCAGTGTCCGTAGTATGTGTGTGCACCTGTGTTCAGTGCCCCTGTACACTTGTGTGTGTGACTATGTTCAGTGCCCCTGTACACTTGTGTGTGTGACTATGTTCAGTGCCCCTGTACACTTGTGTGTGTGACTATGTTCAGTGCCCCTGTACACTTGTGTGTGTGACTATGTTCAGTGCCCCTGTACACTTGTGTGTGTGACTATGTTCAGTGCCCCTGTATACTTGTGTGTGTGACTATGTTCAGTGCCCCTGTATACTTGTGTGTGTGCGCCTGTGTTCAGTGTCCGTAGTATGTGTGTGTGCGCCTGTGTTCAGTGCCCCTAGTACACTGATTTGTGTGTGGGTTCAGTGCCCCTGTACACTTGTGTGCGTCTGTGTTCAGTGCCTCTGTACACTTCTGTGTGTGTCTGTGTTCAGTGCCCCATTAAACTTGTGTGTATGCGGGTTCAGTGCCCCTAGTACACTGGATTGTGTGTGGGTTCAGTGCCCCAGTACACTTGTGTGTGCGCCTGTGTTCAGTGCCCCAGTACACTTGTGTGCGTTCAGTGTCTGTAGTACGCGTGTGCCTGTGTTCAGTGCCCCAGTACACTTGTGTGTGCGCCTGTGTTCAGTGCCCCAGTACACTTGTGTGTGCGCCTGTGTTCAGTGCCTCTGTACACTTCTGTGTGTGTCTGTGTTCAGTGCCCCATTAAACTTGTGTGTATGTGGGTTCAGTGCCCCTAGTACACTTGTTTGCGTGTGGGTTCAGTGCCCCTAGTACACTGGTTTGTGTCTGGACTCAGTGCCCCTAGTGCACTGGATTGTGTGTGGGTTCAGTGCCCCAATATACTTGTTTGTGCATGTGTTCAGTGCCACAGTACACTTGTGTGTGTGTTTGTGTTCAGTGCCTCTGTACACTTCTGTGTGTGTCTGTGTTCAGTGCCCCATTAAACTTGTGTGTATGTGGGTTCAGTGCCCCTAGTACACTTGTTTGCGTGTGGGTTCAGTGCCCCTAGTACACTGGTTTGTGTGTGGGTTCAGTGCCCCTAGTACACTGGTTTGTGTGTGGGTTCAGTGCCCCTAGTACACTTGTTTGTGTGTGCGTGTGTGTGGGTTCAGTGCCCCTAGTACCCTTGTTTGTGTGTGGGTTCAGTGCCCCTAGTACACTGGTTTGTGTGTGGGTTCAGTGCCCCTAGTACACTTGTTTGTGTGTGCGTGTGTTTGTGTGTGTTCAGCGCCCCAGTACACTTGTGTGTGTGTGTGTTCAGTGCCCCAGTACACTTGTGTGTGTGTGTGTTCAGTGCCCCAGTACACTTGTTTGTGCGTGTGTTCAGTGCCCCTAGTACGCGTGTGCGTGCGCCTGTGTTCAGTGCCCCTAGTACGCGTGTGCGTGCGCCTGTGTTCAGTGCCCCTAGTACGCGTGTGCGTGTGACTGTGTTCAGTGCCCCTGTACACTTGTGTGTGTGACTGTGTTCAGTGTCCGTAGTATGTGTGTGCGCCTGTGTTCAGTGCCCCTGTACACTTGTGTGTGTGACTATGTTCAGTGCCCCTGTACACTTGTGTGTGTGACTATGTTCAGTGCCCCTGTACACTTGTGTGTGTGACTATGTTCAGTGCCCCTGTATACTTGTGTGTGTGCGCCTGTGTTCAGTGTCCGTAGTATGTGTGTGCGCCTGTGTTCAGTGCCCCTGTACACTTGTATGTGCGTCTGTGTTCAGTGCCCCAGTATACTTCTGTGTGCATCTGTGTTCAGTGCCCCAGTACACTTGTGTGTGTGCGCCTGTGTTCAGTGTCCGTATTATGTGTGTGCGCGCCTGTGTTCAGTGTCTGTAGTACGTGTGTGTGCGTGTGTTCAGTGCCCCAGTACACTTCTCTGTGTGCGCCTGTGTTCAGTGCCTCTGTACACTTGTGTGTGTGTGACTATGTTCAGTGCCTCTGTACACTTGGGAGTGTGTGACTATGTTCAGTGCCCCTGTACACTTGTGTGCGTGTGACTATGTTCAGTGCCCCTGTACACTTGTGTGCGTGTGACTATGTTCAGTGCCCCTGTACACTTGTGTGCGTGTGACTATGTTCAGTGCCCCTGTACACTTGTGTGCGTGTGACTATGTTCAGTGCCCCTGTACACTTGTGTGCGTGTGACTATGTTCAGTGCCCCTGTACACTTTTGTGCGTGTGACTATGTTCAGTGCCCCTGTACACTTGTGTGCGTGTGTCTGTGTTCAGTGCCCCTGTACACTTGTGTGTGTGCGCCTGTGTTCAGTGCCCCTGTACACTTGTGTGTGCGCCTGTGTTCAGTGCCCCAAAACACTTGTGTATGCACCTGTGTTCAGTGCCCCAGTACACTTGTGTGTGCGCCTGTGTTCAGTGTCCGTAGTATGTGTGTGTGCGCCTGTGTTCAGTGCCCCTAGTACACCGGTTTGTGTGTGGGGTTCAGTGCCCCTAGTACACCGGTTTGTGTGTGGGGTTCAGTGACCCTAGTACACCAGTTTGTGTGTGGGGTTCAGTGACCCTAGTACACCAGTTTGTGTGTGGGGTTCAGTGACCCTAGTACACTGGTCTGTGTGTGGGTTCAGTGCCCCTAGTACACTGGTCTGTGTGTGGGTTCAGTGCCCCTAGTACACTGGTCTGTGTGTGGGTTCATTGCCCCTAGTACACTGGTCTGTGTGTGGGTTCAGTGCCCCTAGTACACTGGTCTGTGTGTGGGTTCAGAGCCCCTAGTACACTGGTCTGTGTGTGGGTTCAGTGCCCCTAGTACACTGGTCTGTGTGTGGGTTCAGTGCCCCTAGTACACTGGTCTGTGTGTGGGTTCAGTGCCCCTAGTGCACTGGTTTGTGTGTGGGTTCATTGTCCCTAGTGCACTGGTTTGTGTGTGGGTTCAGTGCTCCTAGTGCACTGGTTTGTGTGTGGGTTCAGTGCCCCTAGTGCACTGGTTTGTGTGTGGGTTCAGTGCCCCTAGTACACTGGATTGTGTGTGGGTTCAGTGACCCTAGTACACTGGTTTGTGTGTGGGGTTCAGTGACCCTAGTACACTGGTTTGTGTGTGGGGTTCAGTGACCCTAGTACACTGGTTTGTGTGTGTAGGTTCAGTGCCCCTGTACACTTGTGTGTGTGTGTGTTCAGTGCCCCAGTACACTTGTGCGTGCGTGTGTGTTCAGTGCCCCAGTACACTTGTGCGTGCGTGTGTGTTCAGTGCCCCAGTACACTTGTGCGTGCGTGTGTGTTCAGTGCCCCTAGTACGCGTGTGCGTGCATGTGTGTTCAGTGCCCCTAGTACGCGTGTGCGTGCGTGTGTGTTCAGTGCCCATAGTATGCGTGTGTACGTGTGACTGTGCTCAGTGCCCCTGTACGCATGTGCGTGTGACTGTGTTCAGTGCCCCTGTACGCATGTGCGTATGACTGTGTTCAGTGCCACTGTACGCGTGTGCGTGTGACTGTGTTCAGTGCCCCTGTACGCGTGTGCGTGTGACTGTGTTCAGTGCCCCTGTACGCGTGTGCGTGTGACTGTGTTCAGTGCCCCTGTACGCGTGTGCGTGTGACTGTGTTCAGTGCCCCTGTACGCGTGTGCGTGTGACTGTGTTCAGTGCCCCTGTACACTTGTGTGTGTGACTGTGTTCAGTGTCCGTAGTATGTGTGTGTGACTATGTTCAGTGCCCCTGTACACTTGTGTGTGTGACTATGTTCAGTGCCCCTGTACACTTGTGTGTGTGACTATGTTCAGTGCCCCTGTACACTTGTGTGTGTGACTATGTTCAGTGCCCCTGTACACTTGTGTGTGTGACTATGTTCAGTGCCCCTGTACACTTGTGTGTGTGACTATGTTCAGTGCCCCTGTACACTTGTGTGTGTGACTATGTTCAGTGCCCCTGTACACTTGTGTGTGTGACTATGTTCAGTGCCCCTGTACACTTGTGTGTGTGACTATGTTCAGTGCCCCTGTACACTTGTGTGTGTGACTATGTTCAGTGCCCCTGTATACTTGTGTGTGTGACTATGTTCAGTGCCCCTGTATACTTGTGTGTGTGCGCCTGTGTTCAGTGTCCGTAGTATGTGTGTGCGCCTGTGTTCAGTGCCCCTGTACACTTGTATGTGCGTCTGTGTTCAGTGCCCCAGTATACTTCTGTGTGCATCTGTGTTCAGTGCCCCAGTACACTTGTGTGTGTGCGCCTGTGTTCAGTGTCCGTAGTATGTGTGTGCGCGCCTGTGTTCAGTGTCCCAGTACACTTGTGTGCACGCCTGTGTTCAGTGCCCCAGTACACTTGTGTGTGTGTGTGTCTGTGTTCAGTGCCCCTGTACACGTGTGTGAGTGTCTGTGTTCAGTACCCCTGTACACTTGTGTGTGTGTGTGTGCGCCTGTGTTCAGTGTCCGTAGTATGTGTGTGCGCGCCTGTGTTCAGTGTCCCAGTACACTTGTGTGCACGCCTGTGTTCAGTGCCCCAGTACACTTGTGTTTGTGTGTGTGTCTGTGTTCAGTGACCCTGTACACGTGTGTGTGTGTGTGTCTGTGTTCAGTACCCCTGTACACTTGTGTGTGTGTGTGCCTGTGTTCAGTGCCCCAATATACTTGTGTGTGCATGTGTTCAGTGCCCCAGTACACTTGTGTGCGCCTGTGTTCAGTGCCCCAATATACTTGTGTGTGCATGTGTTCAGTGCCACAGTACACTTGTGTGTATGTGGGTTCAGTGCCCCTAGTACACTGGTTTGTGTGTGGGTTCAGTGCCCCTAGTACACTTGTTTGTGTGTGCGTGTGTGTGGGTTCAGTTCCCCTAGTACCCTTGTTTGTGTGTGGGTTCAGTGCCCCTAGTACACTGGTTTGTGTGTGGGTTCAGTGCCCCTAGTACACTTGTTTGTGTGTGCGTGTGTGTGTGTGTGTTCAGTGCCCCAGTACACTTGTGTGTGTGTGTGTTCAGTGCCCCAGTACACTTGTGTGTGTGTGTGTTCAGTGCCCCAGTACACTTGTTTGTGCGTGTGTTCAGTGCCCCTAGTACGCGTGTGCGTGCGCCTGTGTTCAGTGCCCCTAGTACGCGTGTGCGTGCGACTGTGTTCAGTGCCCCTGTACACTTGTGTGTGTGACTGTGTTCAGTGTCCGTAGTATGTGTGTGTGTTCAGTGCCCCAGTACACTTGTGTGTGTGTGTGTTCAGTGCCCCAGTACACTTGTGTGTGTGTGTGTTCAGTGCCCCAGTACACTTGTTTGTGCGTGTGTTCAGTGCCCCTAGTACGCGTGTGCGTGCGCCTGTGTTCAGTGCCCCTAGTACGCGTGTGCGTGCGCCTGTGTTCAGTGCCCCTAGTACGCGTGTGCGTGCGACTGTGTTCAGTGCCCCTGTACACTTGTGTGTGTGACTGTGTTCAGTGTCCGTATTATGTGTGTGCGCCTGTGTTCAGTGCCCCTGTACACTTGTGTGTGTGACTATGTTCAGTGCCCCTGTACACTTGTGTGTGTGACTATGTTCAGTGCCCCTGTACACTTGTGTGTGTGACTATGTTCAGTGCCCCTGTACACTTGTGTGTGTGACTATGTTCAGTGCCCATGTATACTTGTGTGTGTGACTATGTTCAGTGCCCATGTATACTTGTGTGTGTGCGCCTGTGTTCAGTGTCCGTAGTATGTGTGTGCGCCTGTGTTCAGTGCCCCTGTACACTTGTATGTGCGTCTGTGTTCAGTGCCCCAGTATACTTCTGTGTGCATCTGTGTTCAGTGCCCCAGTACACTTGTGTGTGTGCGCCTGTGTTCAGTGTCCGTAGTATGTGTGTGCGCGCCTGTGTTCAGTGTCCCAGTACACTTGTGTGCACGCCTGTGTTCAGTGCCCCTGTATACTTGTGTGTGTGCGCCTGTGTTCAGTGTCCGTAGTATGTGTGTGCGCCTGTGTTCAGTGCCCCTGTACACTTGTATGTGCGTCTGTGTTCAGTGCCCCAGTATACTTCTGTGTGCATCTGTGTTCAGTGCCCCAGTACACTTGTGTGTGTGCGCCTGTGTTCAGTGTCCGTAGTATGTGTGCGCGCGCCTGTGTTCAGTGTCCCAGTACACTTGTGTGCACGCCTGTGTTCAGTGCCCCAGTACACTTGTGTGTGTGTGTGTGTCTGTGTTCAGTGCCCCTGTACACGTGTGTGTGTGTCTGTGTTCAGTACCCCTGTACACTTGTGTGTGTGTGTGTGCGCCTGTGTTCAGTGCCCCAGTATACTTCTGTGTGCGTCTGTGTTCAGTGCCCCAGTACACTTGTGTGTGTGCGCCTGTGTTCAGTGTCCGTAGTATGTGTGTGCGTGCCTGTGTTCAGTGTCCCAGTACACTTGTGTGCACGCCTGTGTTCAGTGCCCCAGTACACTTGTGTTTGTGTGTGTGTCTGTGTTCAGTGACCCTGTACACGTGTGTGTGTGTGTGTCTGTGTTCAGTACCCCTGTACACTTGTGTGTGTGTGTGACTAAGTTCAGTGCTCCAGTACACTTGTGTGTGCCTGTGTTCAGTGCCCCAATATACTTGTGTGTGCATGTGTTCAGTGCCCCAGTACACTTGTGTGCGCCTGTGTTCAGTGCCCCAATATACTTGTGTGTGCATGTGTTCAGTGCCACAGTACACTTGTGTGTATGTGGGTTCAGTGCCCCTAGTACCCTTGTTTGTGTGTGGGTTCAGTGCCCCTAGTACACTGGTTTGTGTGTGGGTTCAGTGCCCCTAGTACACTTGTTTGTGTGTGCGTGTGTGTGGGTTCAGTGCCCCTAGTACCCTTGTTTGTGTGTGGGTTCAGTGCCCCTAGTACACTGGTTTGTGTGTGGGTTCAGTGCCCCTAGTACACTGGTTTGTGTGTGCGTGTGTGTGTGTGTTCAGTGCCCCAGTACACTTGTGTAAGTGTGTGTTCAGTGCCCCAGTACACTTGTTTGTGCATGTGTTCAGTGCCCCTAGTACGCGTGTGCGTGCGCCTGTGTTCAGTGCCCCTAGTACGCGTGTGCGTGCGCCTGTGTTCAGTGCCCCTAGTACGCGTGTGCGTGCGACTGTGTTCAGTGCCCCTAGTACGCGTGTGCGTGTGACTATGTTCAGTGCCCCTGTGACTATGTTCAGTGCCCCTGTACACTTGTGTGCGTGCGACTATGTTCAGTGCCTCTGTAAACTTGTGTGCGTGCGACTATGTTCAGTGCCTCTGTACACTTGTGTGCATGTGACTATGTTCAGTGCCCCTGTACACTTGTGTGTGTGTGTGTGTCTGTGTTCAGTGCCCCTGTACACTTGTGTGTGTGCGCCTGTGTTCAGTGCCCCTGTACACTTGTGTGTGCGCCTGTGTTCAGTGCCCCAGTACACTTGTGTGTGCGTCTGTGTTCAGTGCCCCAGTACACATGTGTGTGCGCCTGTGTTCAGTGTCCGTAGTATGTGTGTGTGCGCCTGTGTTCAGTGCCCCTAGTACACTGGTTTGTGTGTGGGTTCAGTGCCCCTAGTACACTGGTTTGTGTGTGGGTTCAGTGTTCCTAGTACACTGGTTTGTGTGTGGGTTCAGTGCCTCTGTACACTTGTGTGTGTGTGACTATGTTCAGTGCCTCTGTACACTTGTGTGCGTGTGACTATGTTCAGTGCCCCTGTACACTTGTGTGCGTGTGACTATGTTCAGTGCCCCTGTACACTTGTGTGCGTGTGACTATGTTCAGTGCCCCTGTACACTTGTGTGCGTGTGACTATGTTCAGTTCCCCTGTACACTTGTGTGCGTGTGACTATGTTCAGTGCCCCTGTACACTTGTGTGCGTGCGCCTGTGTTCAGTGCCCCAGTACACTTGTGTGTGCGCCTGTGTTCAGTGTCCGTAGTATGTGTGTGTGCGCCTGTGTTCAGTGCCCCTAGTACACTGGTTTGTGTGTGGGTTCAGTGCCCCAGTACACTGGTTTGTGTGTGGGTTCAGTGCCTCTGTACACTTGTGTGTGTGTGACTATGTTCAGTGCCTCTGTACACTTGGGAGTGTGTGACTATGTTCAGTGCCCCTGTACACTTGGGAGTGTGTGACTATGTTCAGTGCCCCTGTACACTTGTGTGCGTGTGACTATGTTCAGTGCCCCTGTACACTTGTGTGCGTGTGACTATGTTCAGTGCCCCTGTACACTTGTGTGCGTGTGACTATGTTCAGTGCCCCTGTACACTTGTGTGCGTGTGACTATGTTCAGTGCCCCTGTACACTTGTGTGCGTGTGACTATGTTCAGTGCCCCTGTACACTTGTGTGCGTGTGACTATGTTCAGTGCCCCTGTACACTTGTGTGCGTGTGACTATGTTCAGTGCCCCGTACACTTGTGTGCGTGTGACTATGTTCAGTGCCCCTGTACACTTGTGTGCGTGTGACTATGTTCAGTGCCCCTGTACACTTGTGTGTGTGACTATGTTCAGTGCCCCTGTACACTTGTGTGTGTGACTATGTTCAGTGCCCCTGTACACTTGTGTGTGTGACTATGTTCAGTGCCCCTGTACACTTGTGTGTGTGACTATGTTCAGTGCCCCTGTACACTTGTGTGTGTGACTATGTTCAGTGCCCCTGTACACTTGTGTGTGTGACTATGTTCAGTGCCTCTGTACACTTGTGTGTGTGACTATGTTCAGTGCCCCTGTACACTTGTGTGTGCGACTATGTTCAGTGCCCCAGTACACTTGTGTGTGCGCCTGTGTTCAGTGCCCCAGTATACTTGTGTGTGCGCCTGTGTTCAGTGCCCCAGTATACTTGTGTGTGCGTCTGTGTTCAGTGCCCCAGTACACTTGTGTATGCGCCTGTGTTCAGTGCCCCAGTACACTTCTGTGTATGCGCCTGTGTTCAGTGTCCGTAGTATGTGTGTGTGCGTCTGTGTTCAGTGCCCCTGTACACTTCTATGTGCGTCTGTGTTCAGTGCCCCAGTATACTTCTGTGTGCGTCTGTGTTCAGTGCCCCAGTACACTTGTGTGTGTGCGCCTGTGTTCAGTGTCCGTATTATGTGTGTGCGCGCCTGTGTTCAGTGTCCCAGTACACTTGTGTGCACGCCTGTGTTCAGTGCCCCAGTACACTTGTGTGTGTGTGTGTGTGTGTCTGTGTTCAGTGCCCCTGTACACGTGTGTGTCTGTGTTCAGTACCCCTGTACACGTGTGTGTGTGTGTGACTATGTTCAGTGCCCCAGTACACTTATGTGTGCGTCTGTGTTCAGTGCCTCTGTACACTTCTGTGTGTGTCTGTGTTCAGTGCCCCATTAAACTTGTGTGTATGCGGGTTCAGTGCCCCTAGTACACTGGATTGTGTGTGGGTTCAGTGCCCCAGTACACTTGTGTGTGCGCCTGTGTTCAGTGCCCCAGTACACTTGTGTGTGCGCCTGTGTTCAGTGCCCCAGTACACTTGTGTGTGCGCCTGTGTTCAGTGTCCGTAGTATGTGTGTGTGCGCCTGTGCGCTTGTGTGTGTTCAGTGTCTGTAGTACGCGTGTGCGTGCGCCTGTGTTCAGTGCCCCAGTACACTTGTGTGTGCGCCTGTGTTCAGTGCCCCAGTACACTTGTGTGTGCGCCTGTGTTCAGTGCCTCTGTACACTTCTGTGTGTGTCTGTGTTCAGTGCCCCATTAAACTTGTGTGCATGTAGGTTCAGTGCCCCTAGTACACTGGTTTGTGTGTGGGTTCAGTGCCCCTAGTACACTGGTTTGTGTGTGGGTTCAGTGCCCCTAGTACACTGGTTTGTGTGTGCGCGTGTGTAGGTTCAGTGCCCCTAGTACCCTTGTTTGTGTGTGGGTTCAGTGCCCCTAGTACACTGGTTTGTGTGTGGGTTCAGTGCCCCTAGTACACTGGTTTGTGTGTGGGTTCAGTGCCCCTAGTACACTGGTTTGTGTGTGGGTTCAGTGCCCCTAGTATACTGGTTTGTGTGTGGGTTCAGTGACCCTAGTACACTGGTTTGTGTGTGGGTTCAGTGCCCCTAGTACACTGGTTTGTGTGTGGGTTCAGTGCCCCTAGTATACTGGTTTGTTTGTGGGTTCAGTGCCCCTAGTACACTGGTTTGTGTGTGGGTTCAGTGACCCTAGTACACTGGTTTGTTTGTGGGTTCAGTGCCCCTAGTACACTTGTTTGTGTGTGGGTTCAGTGCCCCTAGTACACTGGTTTGTGTGTGGGTTCAGTGCCCCTAGTACACTGGTTTGTGTGTGGGTTCAGTGCCCCTAGTACACTGGTTTGTGTGTGGGTGTGTGTGGGTTCAGTGCCCCTAGTACACTTGTGTTTGTGTGTGGGTTCAGTGCCCCTAGTACACTGGTTTGTGTGTGGGTTCAGTGCCCCTAGTACACTGGTTTGTGTGGGGGTGTGTGTGGGTTCAGTGCCCCTAGTACACTGGTTTGTGTGTGGGTGTGTGTGGGTTCAGTGCCCCTAGTACACTGGTTTGTGTGTGCGTGTGTGTGGGTTCAGTGCCCCTAGTACACTGGTTTGTGTGTGGGTGTGTGTGGGTTCAGTGCCCCTAGTACACTGGTTTGTGTGTGCGTGTGTGTGGGTTCAGTGCCCCTAGTACACTGGTTTGTGTGTGGGTGTGTGTGGGTTCAGTGCCCCTAGTACACTGGTTTGTGTGTGGGTGTGTGTGGGTTCAGTGCCCCTAGTACACTGGTTTGTGTGTGCGTGTGTGTGGGTTCAGTGCCCCTAGTACACTGGTTTGTGTGTGGGTGTGTGTGGGTTCAGTGCCCCTAGTACACTGGTTTGTGTGTGTGTGTTCACTGACACATTTCCATTACTTAAAAAACAGCAAAATGCAATGGGAGTCTATGGGAAACACTCACATCTTGTCAATGTGTCACTGGAGCAGTAGATATGGTCTCGAACCCTCTTTCAGCAGGAAAACATCCCAAGAAGTCCAGCCTGGAGCCTACATGAAGTTAAAAGGCATAGCTACATAAATATATTTTACTCCAAATTACTCACTGGTATTAGTACGGTACATGTCCAGAGGTTTGTAGACACCCTTATAACAAGTCAAATAAAATCCAGAACATTTGGGACGGGTTCGAGTGGTTTTCTTGATCCAGAACTTATCATCAATTCCTCACAGAAATGTTCCAACGTCTACTATTAAGTCTTCCCAGAAGATTGGAAGCTAACTGCAACATAGAAGGGAACAAAACGGATTAAAACCCTTGATTATAAAAATACTGGATGAAAACACGTTCATAAACTTTTGGCTTTACATTGAATCTGCTACTAAATTTGTAGACGTTATTTATTAAATAATACACTGTTTATTTGGCTAATTGTAAGCTAGGGAGTTGCTAACTCACTGAAGTAACGGTTACTTCGCTGATATTTCGGTTTCACTGGAATATTTACGGGGGATTTTATTTGTTTTAAACACCGAAACAGCGAATTATAACAAATTTACCGTCAGTTAAACTCCAAGCGTTTGACCGTTGAACGAAGAGATTCAAACATTTGAAAATAATGAAGCGGGAAACTGCATCCGGACGAAGGCGTTTTACGTCTCAATTTAATCCATACTCCCTAATAAGTGTACTGTGTAGGGTATTAAACTGTGCTTTCTACACCCAAACAATGCACACTTTCTCTAGCAGCAACTTTTTATCGCTGTTTAATGCAAGCTGGCTCACCTGTTTGCCTCAGCTCAATTTGCCCTCCTTACTTCAATCCCTACGTAGTTTGATCCCTACCTAGGGCACTACGTAGTGAATTGAGCGCCTTTCTGCTCCGGCCTTCTGACTCAACAAGAAGCAGGACACAATTAAACACTTTTCCATGACCCTGTGCTGTTCAATGCTGTTTGAAAATTAATGGAGATTATATATATATATACAATTATATAAAATTATGGCCAACATTTGTAACCTTTAACAGGCGTCAACGGTCTCGAATGAGTGAGTCGATTCTCCAAAACTCGATTCCTTACTGTAGCCCCTTACGTCTAATGGGTTTTTTTTTATTTATTTATTTATTTTTTAAATTTGTTTTAAAAAATAAAAATAAAAACTATTTCATGTTTATACATACATACATCTTCTTTTCCCCTTCTCCATTTCAGGGTCACGGTGAGTTCATGTTTATAGTGTAAGTCTAAGAAAACATTAAAGTTTAATCTAATATTTCATAAAATTTCAATAGAAATTCCCCTGCTGCTGCACCGACTATTTTTGTCTGATTCTAATATATATATATATATATATATATTCTTGTTATTTTCTGGTGAGAGCCTGTAGGATTGTCTGGAAGCATTCACCAGCTGCGTTCTTCAATTTCATACAAATGAAGGATGCACTTCTCCAACTGTGCAGCTGTGCTTTGAAAAGTGGTGAGGAACAGAAATGCAGGCTGGATGTGGCATTCAGTTCGGCTGCCCTTTAAATTCATGTTCCTTCAAAGACAAGCACTGGGTCTGAAAGGAAGTGGTCCGTGTCTTTGAAGCCTATCAGCAATGAACAATAAGAGCAGCGTGAACACACATGTGGGACATGAAATAACAGCAACGACAGAAATGACTGTTTCTGTTGTTAAAAAGTGTTTGGTTTTCTGAAGTAAACAAGCGTATCATTATTATTATTATTCATGAATATTATTATAAGATATAAGTTATTGTTGAATAAATGAAGCAGAGACACTTGGAGAGATAACACTTTCCCCAGAGGGACCAGAAACGCAGATCCATTCCTCCTCTCAAACAAAGCAAAGAGTTGCTCCACGTCCCTGTCCACCAGGAGGACATACCTGCTCATATTAATCAATACTAGAAGCATGGGCTGACCCCACAGACGACTCCACATGGTCTTAGTGCCCTCTCACACACTGTGTGGACAGGGAAATGCAGCCAAATGTTAAAGAAAATATAACACTGAACATAGAACACGTAAGTCCACAGTGTAAATGGTGCCAATGCCTTTGTCAGACACACTCCAAAACTGCTGAGAAATGCAGCGCGTCTTGGTTTTGAGATGTGACTTTGCACAATTTGCTCTGGAAAGAGCCTACTTTTGCCTACGGCATCTCAGAGAGTCCAAAAGACAGTCCAATCCCAGTTTGTCAGAAGCCTTCCAGCGTGTGTGTGTGTGTGTGTATTGTTGTCTTTTCTCCGCAGGAATGTGGCTTCCTCCTCTTGTGTCAATTAGGCCGAATTGAGCGAGGCCATTTAACTTTCCCCCTCTACCTGTTGGTTCTTATTGATCCACTTCAAATGAATTGTAACGTCTGTGTTAATCTATAGGGCGCTGGCTTTAGAGACCGCTGCTAGTCAGCACTGCCCAGGGACCTTTGTGCTGCCTGATTACAACACCGCCCACAATCAATGCTTTTACAGCAATACAGAGAGAGAGAGAGAGAGAGAGAGAGAGAGAGAGAGTAAAGATGGAAGGAAGCAAAGAAGTATGACCTGAAGCGGAGGAGAGGGTGGGGAGAGAGATGGAATGATGGATGAGTGAGCTAGGTTGGAAGCTTAGAGAGACAGTGGCCTTGTTCCATTACACACATTTGCTGCCTTGCATCCTCGTTTTAAGTCTCAACTTGAAGGTGTAAGTTGGTTGGTTGTAAAATCCCCACAGAAATGCATTCACCAACAGATTGGGACACACTGGAGCAGCTGCACATGAAGCCAAGGTCATCATACCCAGTCATATGTGTGGGCTAGAGGGCCAGCATTGCGCTGTGGAACTGTGTTCTTCCCTCACTAATGATGTCTGTCACTAATGTGTCTGCCATCAAATCCTCACAACATTAAACACCCTGTCCAAGTCCATTTAAAATATCTTCTCTACTAATCCATTTTATACAAAATGTTAGATTTGCAGGTTTTTTTTATAAATTGTAGCCCGAATATGGACCAATACACTTTCCCTTAAGTGTACACTTCAAAGAAGCCCTAGGGCTTTAAAGCAAGAATTGAGACACAGCCGAAGAGATCCAGAAGAATAGAGATATACCCTAGCCTCCACCCCCTCTCATCCAATCAGAAACAGAAGCCAGAGCCCAGCTGTTGATCATATCGCAAGGCGATGGCAACCTTTGACCTCTGCCGTTGTCATGGCGCCCAGCACCCATTCATCAAAGGCTCCCTCGGCCCCGCCCACTCAGCAAGCATTTTACAGTCCGCAAACATTAGCTATTGATTTTATTGACTGCAAAGGCAGCAATCTGTGACGAATCAGCTCAAGCCTTCACTGCATCCTCCGTCCACCATCCCTCGCTCCTCTCCTCCTCTTCATCTCACGCTCATTTTCTCCTGCTCCCCTCCCTCAGGTGGGGCTTCCCTCATTCATCACCGTGGGCTTCAGGGAGGCAGGGGTCCACAGGGTCCAGGCTCTTTGGGTTGGTTGTGGTGTATTGTTTTTGTTCTGTTGTATTTTTGAAATAAATAAAGGCTTAAATTCTCAGTTTTTTTTTTGTTTGTTTGTTTTTTAAATCAGGTGAGGGATTTAATCGTTCCATTTGCATGAAGTAATGATTTTCTTGGCTGAAAATGTGTGGACACCTTGTCTAACGTTTCTTCTACACTGAAGAGTATTTGTAAAAGCCTACTCTGCTCTTCTGGAAAGGCTTTACAGTAGAGGCTTGAATATTGCTGTGAGGATTTGATGGGATTTAACCATTTAAACGTACCTGTGGGCAGGTGGAGATGCTGGAGGACCAGTTCTGGATCACACACACCATTCAAAAGTTCCTCCAGAGCTGCTCCAGAGCATCCCAGTCTCTTGGTATATTATAAAACTGTGTCCACACTTGAATGTCTCTGCTGAAGTGTCCACAAACCTTTGGTTACCCATCCTTCAGTGGCAAGCTGTTCCACCTCAGGTGTATGAAGGAGGGTTATCACAGGTCCTTCGTCTCTGTTGCTGACTGTACAGCAAACACTGCTCCCAGTAAACCACTGGAGGGGGCGCCAGTTCTTCACACACACACACACACATTTACACCTACGGACAATTTTGAGTCACTAATCCACCTACCAACGTGTGTTTTTGGAGTGTGGGAGGAAACCGGAGCACCCGGAGGAAACCCACGCAGTCACAGGGAGAACACACCACACTCCTCACAGACAGTCACCCGGAGGAAACCCACACAGACACAGGGAGAACACACCACACTCCTCACAGACAGTCACCCAGAGGAAACCCACGCAGACACAGAGAGATCACACCACACTCCTCACAGACAGTCACCCGGAGGAAACCCACACAGACACAGGGAGAACACACCACACTCCTCACAGACAGTCACCCGGAGGAAACCCACACAGTCACAGGGAGAACACACCACACTCCTCACAGACAGTCACCCGGAGGAAACCCACACAGACACAGGGAGAACACACCACACTCCTCACAGACAGTCACCCAGAGGAAACCCATTCAGATACAGGGAGAACACACCACACTCCTCACAGACACGGGAAGAACACACCACACTCCTCACAGACAGTCACCCGGAGGAAACCCACGCAGACACAGGGAGAACACACCACACTCCTCACAGACAGTCACCCGGAGGAAACCCACGCAGACACAGAGAGAACACACCACACTCCTCACAGACAGTTACCCGGAGGAAACCCACGCGGACACAGGGAGAACACACCACACTCCTCACAGACAGTCACCCGGAGGAAACCCACACAGACACAGGGAGAACACACCACACTCCTCACAGACAGTCACCCGGAGGAAACCCACGCAGACACAGAGAGAACACACCACACTCCTCACAGACCCCACAACCTCCAGGACACTGCAGCTGTGACATAGGCACTAACTATACAACTACCTTTATACAACTTTAATAAAAAAACATTTATAATATCATATCAATGTGCAATGTACATTCCATGTGCAATATGTTTTAGATTTGTAGATTTTTGTTCATGGTTTCTATTATTTTTAATTTTCACATTAGTATTTAATTGTTTTGCTCCCTTTCTGTACCTATGCTGCTCTAACACTGTAAATTTCCTAACTGTGGGACGATTAAAGGTGATGTTCATGATTTTAATTCAAAAATAACTAAAACTATTTATAAATTCAGAGGATGTTTCCTCACAATTTGCTGCTCTCCAGTCATTACGGGTGTAATGTGTGTAAATAAATGGTTTTCTCTCTCTGCTCACTCTAGAGAAATGGCATCTGGAGATGTTTTGACGGTGGAGAGACTCCAAATATTGAAAAGCACTGGAAAAGATTAGAAAAAAGAATAGAAAAGCTCTATTCCTGCTGCACTGGTGGGTAATACTGATTTATTTTTGCTGTATGTGGAACTGACTCTAAATTCAGGAGAGCGCTAACTGCATGAAAGTAAACACAGAGGGAAAGTGCTACAAAACTAAACAGCTCGAGTTACACATGAGTTTCTGTGGGAATTCAAACAGTGAATAAACACTTACAGACAACTTACACTTCAGCTGCGTACAAACAACAGTCATTTTTCTCCTCAAAGACACCCTTCCACCTTAAAAGACACAGAGTTCTGAATGTAAACAAACAAGAAAAATAGCGGATCCCTAGACTCATAGACGGTGACTTTAATGGATTATCCTGTATTCTTACACAGTTCACATTTACACACTTTTGGTCATGTTTCCTGTAATGGTTTGTAAAGACAGTTTCTCGGTAGCTGTCTTTTCACTGGTGTTTGCCGGCCAGAGAAAGGCAGGTCAGATGTTTTAATCCGACTGAAAGCTTTGTGTTTACAGCGCACACTAAACCGGTGTCCAGGGCTCCGGAGGTCTTACAATGCTGACCCCCAGGGGTCATGATCTTTAACCTCTTCTCCCTCCAGAGAAGACCCTCTCATAAATCTGAATGTGTGGGGGTCCTTCCTAATGAGCTGTCCATAATATTCAGGGTTATTGACCTCTCTCTCTCTCACACACACACACACACATCTGTGTTTTAAAAATTGCTGTGTCATGTGTGTGTGTGTGTGTGTGTGTGTGTGTTTAGTGAGAGATGAGATGAGCAGGAAAATGCCAGCATTAAAGGAGCACTTACTCATTTCCTCCAGTGATTCAGATTCACTTTAAGGAACAGCCATCACACTGACACCTAGTGGTCTGGATGTAGCAGAGACTCTGTACTAAACTTATTTTAAACAGGTCCCAATCTATTCATTCAGGGACCACAAATCAATTTGTCTTTTCAAATATTGTAAAATAATCACATAAAGGGATCATAATATGAAGAACGCAATAGTTTAGTTAAAGTAAACTGTGAAATAAGAAGCAATAAGAAGGAAATAAGAGCACTGAGCAAAAACTGAAAAGAACAAAGAAGAAAGAGAACAGAGCGAAAATGACTAAAAACCAGAGCATCTGCTCCTCACTGCTGTGCGCTCGGAGTTGGGAAGAACTGCGAGCGGCTCATAGCCAGAATATAGATAGATCAACCAAAGTATATACCATTATATATTATAACAGACATCTTTAAAGGTCTCAAAACTGTGGTAACATCTGCTCTTTTTCGGAATGAGTTTGGTTTCATTAAAGGGACCTCCATCGCCCAAATTGTATTAGTGGGGGTTTTATTGGATGTTTTAAATCAAGGGAAAACATCTGCCATTCCCTTAAAACAAGTGAATCTGTCTAGACATAAGGTGAACACTGAAGCTGAAAAATATTCAACAAACTCAGAACGAGAAACAATAGAGAACTCCACTAAGTTAAAGATTATTTTGCATCGTAAAATATCCATGTGACATTTATTCTGTTCCTTGCTATAGTTTGTACTGCTTTCAGTGGATAGTGTGTGTGTGTGTGGTTAAACCCGGTTGATTCAACCTTTAAATGAACTACACTACTAATCCCATCATGCCTCAGAGAGCAGGCCATGAGATCACAGCTGTCAATCATCAGGACTCGAGGGGGAGGGGTGGAATTTAGCAAAAGAGGCTTTTATTTCCAAATCATCATCTCTCTGAGAGTCATTCACCTACCGACTTTTCAGGACCACTCATTCAAATTACGGATTGTGTGTGTGTGTATTGACTCTGCTCTATTTTTGGACCATATTGGAATACACTAAATTACACTGACAGAAAATGAATAACTCATCAATCACGTTTATGCACAAAGTATTATTCATCATTTTCCACTTTTGACGGCTGAGGATGCAAACTGCAGCTACGACTGACTAATTACTGACCCTCCATATTTAATCACCTCCATAATTTATCCAGAGGGGAGAGACTTTTGCTCCAGGAATGTGAAACTCGGTACTAAGAATTATTGCATTTTACCACTACATGGTACCTACTCTACTCAGCTCTACTGGATGCTACTGAGCTCTTTCTGAACTCTACTGAACTCTGCTGAGCTCTAATCGACTCTAGTGAGCTCTTTCTGAACTCTACTGGACTCTACTGGACTCTATTGAGCTCAACTGGACTCCACTGAGCTCTTTCTGAACTCTACTGAGCTCTACTGGACTCTACTGGACTCTATTGAGCTCAACTGGACTCTACTGAGCTCTTTCTGAACTCTACTGAACTCTGCTGAGCTCTATTGAACTCTATTAAACTCTACTGAGCTCTTTCAGAACTCTACTAGACTACTGAGCTCATTCTGAACTCTACTGAACTCTGCTAAGCTCTTTCTGAACTCTACTAGACTCTACTGAGCTCTTTCTGAACTCTGCTGGACTCTAGTGAGTTCAACTGGACTCTACTGAGCGCTACTGGACTCTACTGGACTCTATTGAGCTCTTATTGAACTCAACTGGACTCTAGTGAGCTCAACTGGACTCTACTGAGCTCTACTGGACTCTACTGAACTCTGCTGAGCTCTTTCTGAACTCTACTAGACTCTACTGAGCACTTTCTGAACTCTACTGGACTCTAGTAAGCTCTTTCTGAACTCTACTGGACTCTAGTGAGCTCTGTCTGAACTCTACTGAGCTCTACTGACCTCTACTGAACTCTTTCTGAACTCTACTGAGCTCTACTGGACTCTACTGAGCTCTGCTGAACTCTACTGGACTCTACGGAACTCTACTGGACTCTACAGAGATCTTTCTGAACTCTACTTAGCTCCAGTAAACTCTGCTGGACTCTATTGAGCTCTATTGAACTCTACTGGACTCTACCGAGCTCTACTGAGCTCTACTGGACGCTACTCTATTTTTGATCTCCTGTTCATTTTCCACTTCCACATGCCCCTTCCCCCTGTAACGTTCACCATTGTTTACATGAACAGTGACTTTAAGGCCTGGAAGAGACATTACTTATTCTAAAAGTAAAATAATTGTACTATATCTAGTGCTTCTTTAATATTTCAATAGTTTCTACTAAATATCTCTGTAGTGTCTCCTTAATGTCTACACAGTCCCTTTTTTATATCTCAGTTGCTCCAGACCGACAGTGAGGTCAAATGGAGAGAGGGTTGAGACTGTAGCCTGTGTCTGCTGCTGCTCAGATATTTCTCCTGAAAGAAAGAGTTAAGGAATGTCCTGTGTCTCCTTCTGAGTTTGAGTGGAGATCTCAATAAAGTCTTACACTGGTTTCTGATTTGCCAGGCCTTATTTCTCCTTCACTTCAGCTGTGTCTAGTGAGCATTTTAGTGAGGCGTTTTAGTAGAGTCAGTGTCGTCTCTTGAGATGCCAGTGAGAAACATTTGAGCAGTAACTCTTTCCTTGGGTTTGTTTGTGCTGCTGGGAATGAGGAAACATTTTTGTTTTTCTTCTGAGTTTGTGGTGGAGATTTGACGCGTCGAGCAGCCGTCTCGTCTGATGGGGATGTTGACGGCAGTCTGGAGACACTATAGAAAGCTTCCTTCCACACACACACACACACACACACACACACACACACAATGCTATTAACCAAGACATTGCACACACTGGAGGGACTATTATCCATGATTTTACTTTTATGTCAAGTGCTCACTCTATCTCTCTCTCTCTCTCTCTCTCTCTCTCTCTCTCTCTGTCTTTCTCTCTCTCACACACACACACACACACACACACACACACAAACACACACACACACAAACACACACACAAACACACACACACACAAACACACACACACACACACACACACACACACACACACACACACACACATATTCTCTCTCTCTCAGTGAATTATTGAAAAGTCGAGACCCCCCACCACACTACACCTCGACAAACAGGAAACAGCAAGAAACAGGAAGCTGCATTGTGGCCACTTGCTCTGTGTCCAGGTTAATGGTAGTCTGGGGCAAGTGAGCGCGCGCGTGTGTGTGTGTGCTAGGAATATATCACATTGTGGGAACCAAATCTTGCTTACACACCCACATTATGAGTGCTAGCCTTCCTTGTGGAGAAAACCAGCTGGTCCTCACAATGTAATTATTACATTTTAAGGATTAAGACAAAGGTTAAGACATTTTTTAAAGTTGCATTAAGGTTTAGGATCAAGGCTAAACTTGTGGTACTTAAGGAAATGTTAATGGCAAGTCTCCACAAAATGAATGGATGTTTATGTAATGTCCCCACAATTCACAGATATAAGATTATGTGTGTGCTTGTGTTTGTTTTTGTACACTTTCAGGACAAACACATGACTTCATACAGTTCTGACCTGTTTTGACATCATTTTAGACAGCATTTCTGTTAAAATAAAGACTGTTCATCAGTAGTTTGTTCCCCCTATTACTTCAGGAACAGCTTCTACACTTAGGGGAAGGATTTGCACTAGATTCTGGAACATTGCAGTGAGGATTTGATGGCATTCATTCACTTTTTTCAAACATTAACGAGGTCTGATACTGATGTTGAAGGATAAGTTCCTGATCGGAATCATCACTTCAACTCATTCCAGTGGTATTCAATGGGGCTCCATTGCTCCGGGGAACAGAGTTCCAGTGTTCCAGAGACCAGTGCTGTGGGGGTTTTATTCAAAGTTATAAAGCCCCCCAGTTTTGATCTGTGGGTCTCTCCTACATCACAAACATGTTCTGCAGCTCAGTCACATCAACAGCTTAAGCTGAACTGACTCAAAGTATTCATCCTTACACTGTAGGAAAACCAGCTGTGTGTGTGTGTGTGTGTATGTGTGTGTGTGTGTTTGTGTTTGTGTGTATACCTTTTGGTCTGCAGTGTGAGCTGAAAGTGCTAATGTTGCTGTTCATCCTCAATTAACACCCCCCCCCCCATTACCCATACCATCTACATTTATTAGTGTCTCTCTCTCTCTCTCTCTCTCTTCCTCTCTCCAGATCTGCATGTTAAAAGGCTGTTACAGTGTCTCGTCTGAGAGACGGAAGTGAAGTGTCATTACATTTCCCTTGTGGTTTGTAAGAGCTCAACACATTTGTGTGTGTTGTATGTAGGAGACAGTGTGTGTGTGTGTGTGTGTGTGTGTTTACCAGTGTCTGATTGTGTTAGGTAGTGTAAGTGTGAAATCCCTCAGACTTCTTTAAAAAGGTAATGTGTATTTATTTCATCGACTCCACAAACCACAAAAGAGCATCATGATTCATCTGACCAATCAGAACCGAGGAAGACACCATGGAAGAAAGGGTCGCTGGGTATTTTGCTAAAGGCAACATTCACAATTGCAATGAAAAAACAATTTTCCTTATCAGTTGCTGCTCTGCAGTCGGTTTGCTCTGGAAACCGCTCTAATGTGTTTACGAAGCCCCAGTGTCTGTAAATGGGTAAAAAAACAAAGTGTCTGGGTCCGGTGCTAGGCTTTCTCTCTCTCTGCTCACGGCAGAGAAACACCATCTGGAGGTTTTTAGACAACGGAGAGACTCCAACCGCTGAAAAGCACCAACCGAGATGAGGATGTTGCTCTATTCCTGCTCCATAGGGGGGTCACACTGACTTATTTTTGCTGTTACAGTTACATTACTTAAGGTGGAACTGACTCTAAATTCAGGAGAGCGCTAACTGCATGAAAGTAAACACAGAGGGAAAGTGCTACAAAACTAAACAGCTCGAGTTACACATGAGTTTCTGTGGGAATTCAAACAGTGAATAAACACTTCAGCTGCGTACAAATTACAGTTGTTTTTTTCCCCTCAAACCATGTTCCACATTTAAAGATGCATCGATTCTGAATGTAAACAAACCAGAGAACAGTGTTTTCCCACAATCGTAGATGTCCCCTTAAATTCCTCTTCTAGATTATTATATGTTCATGGAAGGGTTCGCACTAATGAGCTCAATGACTTTGAACAGGTTGCTGTCAGAGGACACAAGTCCCGCTAGAGCTGCCCCAGCCAACCATAAGCACTGTTATTGTGAAGTGGAGCTTAGCCGTGAAGCAGGAGACCACACAGAGGGCCCAACCTCCAAATACTGGGGAGTGTAATGACTGCCTCATTTCCACTGTATGGTACCTACACTCTCAGAGAAAAAGGTACAGTGCAGGTACATCACTGTCACTAAAGCTACAAACAGTGTAGTGTATCTCTAAAGGTGCAGCAGTGGTGTTAGAGTCCAGTTGTGTTCCCTAAAGGTTCATTACATTCTCTTCTCCAGAAGGAGAGGGGGATCTCTGTAATCTTTCATTATACAACTGTGGAGAATAAAAGAACACAATAAAAGTCCTGGAGATGAAACGGGGCAAATGACATCAACACAACTTTAAAATCTACCATCAACATGGAAGAAGGTACAGTTATGTTCCCAAATTAAAGGTACAAATTATGCACCACTGAGGGTACCACCACAGTGACAGTTCGTGGTCTTCTCGACTCCACTCAGTTTGTGTTTTCTAGCTGCTGATGAAAGGGTGAGCTCTGGAACTCCGAGCCGTCTCCTCTTCAGGGAAAAGGTCAAGTGTTGATCAGAGTCCTGAAAACCCTCTCCACTCTCTGTCCGACGCAGCCTGAGAAACTACTACTGATGTGTGTTTGATACGAAGGCCCTCAGCAGAACGCCAGCTGACAGACGCCTGCATTAGCTAGAACCGCGGGAGAGACGGTGGGGAGAGGAGGCCATGCGATACACCCCCAAAGAGTGAGGCCAATTGTGCTCTATAGGACTCCCTCATTTATGGGAGACCTGGGGAAACACCAAGGTTTAAACCAGCGATCTCCTGCTGAGTGATCTCTCATAGCTGCACCAGAGCAACCCTGGGTCTTGAACTGTTTCTTTTAAGGATTTTATATAACACCCTGTAAATGACTCGTCCAGCTCCACGGCACTATAACCCTGTATTGGAAGCTCTGAGCTCTTTCTGGAGCTTCTTTATCTCGACATGCCCCTGGACGATATCGCAGTTTGTGCTGAAGAACGAACTATTCCTTGGTTCCAGCTGGGGATGACATTTTCTGGTTCAGGGATAAGTTTATGTCGGTGGAAAAGCGCAGAATAATTCAACATTAGGTTCGAGATCAGGAAAAGAACCAGTTCCACGATGGAGCCCCTGGTCTAGGAGTTCATTAATAAACAGCCAGCAATTTGTGAGCGGGACTGAGAGGAGGCTAGAGGGTCATTCTGGAGTCATTGTAGTTAGCAGCTACAGGTGTGGTATTTTTAATGTCACCTACCGTCACTTTAAGATGACCTGACTGAATGAGAGGTGATTTTCTGCAGTGCTGGACATGCTCCTGATTGAAGAGAGAGAGAGAGAGAGAGAGAGAGAGAGAGAGAGAGAGGGGGGGAGGGGGGGGGCGGGTAGGGGGCTGTTGACGTGGGTGGAGGGGTGAGTTCAGAGGAATCAAAGACGTCCAACACTTTCGATCAGTGAGCCTCTGATCACACACTAATGAGCTCCATTCACATCCACAGCCAGGAATATGAAAATCAAAGAGATTCAGACGCACCGCCATCAGAGGAGAACATTAATAATGAAGCATTAAACCATCGACTGTACAACAGACCCAGGAGTGTGGCAGAGAGAGAGAGAGAGAGAGAGAGAGAGAGAGAGAGAGAGAGAGAGAGAGAGAGAGAGAGAGCATTAGAAAAAATCAAGAAGCATGACGGTGTATTTTTGAAAAGAGAAAGAAAGAAACAAACAAGCAAACAAAAGAAATAAAGGAAAGAAATGGGGTAAACATCTAAACGAAGAAACTGTAAAGAAGAAAGACAAGGAACAAATAAAGACAAGAACACAAAGAACGAAAGAAAACAAAGAGAAAGAAAGAAAATATATTATAAAAATAAACAATAAAAATCTCTCTCTCTCTCTCTCTCTGTCTCTCTCTCTCTCTCTCTCTCTCTGTCTGTATCTTTCTCTATATCTCTCTCTCCCTCTGTAAAAACTCCAGCAGCACTGCTGTGTCTGATTCACTCTACACCAGCACAACACACACTAACACACCACCACCACGTCAGTGTCACTGCAGCGCTGAGAATGATCCACCACCACATCACACCTGCTCTGTGGGGGTCCTGAGCGCTGAGGAACAGGGGGAGAGGGGGGTAACAAAGTATGCAGAGCCACAGATTACAGTCTGTAATTAGAACTACACAGTGCTCCTGTGGGGTCAGTGGAGCCGAGAGAAAAGACAGTGACTGGAGAAACATGGATGTGGTTTTAATGTTATGGCTGATATCTCTCTCTCTCTCTCTCTCTCTCTCTCTCAGGGATGTTCTCCCCTGTGTTTAACCCTCGCTTCTCCGATCTTTCTGCTGAAGTTCAGTAACAGTCCTCAGAGTGGAGCAGAGTTCAGGAGATTTGTTTTAAACCGAGGGGCTTTATCTGCTTTAACACGCCACAGGATTCCTTTACCTCTCCCTCCCTCTCTCTCTCTCTCTTATTCTCTTCATTCTATTCCCCGAACCCCGTCTTAACATCTTTTAGTAAGCTTAAGCCCCCCCCCCCTAAGCTCAGATTCATGGCAAGCAGAATTCATAATGAAAAAGTAAGCGCGATTAAGGGTGATTAATTTTGGACAGCGCTGCGGCAAGAGCTGCGTCCCAAGCCGGGGTTTCCGCTCTCAGGCTCGCTGTGAGAACTCCGGCGAATCGAACCCCATCTCGCATTAACCCCGACAGTGATGATGATGTTGATGCTGGAGGCCTGCTGCCGTTACTATAGCCACCGCCTCCCCGTCTCCCCCACATCTCTGTTTCTTTAGAGGAATACTTTGGCTGAAACTTCGTCTTAACCCATGGGTCTCCTTCCTCGCCACAACTTTCTCAAAAGTGCTCATTGTTGGATCCAGCAGTGTTTCTCCTACGACTCTCCTAAAGACACAAACGAGATCTGAGCTGGTGGTGAGCGCTGATGAGAAGTTGTGGAGCTCTGTGTTTTGTTTAGATGCAGGTAAACAGGAGTGTTATTATCTCAGCACTGAGCCTAGCGTGAGACGTCCCTGAGGCCTCCGCTAAATCTCAAGATGAGGCACAGGAGACATTCCTGAACTCTGTCTCTCAGGAGAAACACCTGAGCAGCCTGAGAGACACAAGCTACGGTCTCTAAGCTCTCTCACTATGTGACCTCAGTGTTGTCTGGGAAAACTACTGAGATACTAAGGAGACATTAAAGAGGAGGGATTAAAAAGACACTGCAGAGATATTCCACGACCCTGAAATGGATGAGCGGAAAAGGAGATGAGACGAGATAAAATGACTGCAGAGATATTAATGATGAGATGGTAAGGAGACACACACACACACACACACACCTTCTACTTCCATTCCCAGGTCTCTGTTTAAACCCTGGCCAATGTATTGAAAACACCTCCTTTGTACTCACTCATTGGCCACCAGTGTCACTGAGAGACAGATCTGCACAAGAGGGAATCTATGAATCAGAAAGTGAACAGACTGTCTACCATCCCAGAGAGAGAGAGAGAGAGAGCGAGGGACAGAGAGAAAGAGAGAGAGAGATGGTTGTAGAGCACAATATGAAGAATCTTTAAGCCGTTTGTCAGAAGTAAAGGATGAGTTTTTAATAAACAGCTGGGAACACAGCACTACAAGTGCAGCTGAGCGATTGTTCTAGTGAACAGAGAAGTAAACAGAGAGAGAGAGAGAGAGAGAGAGAGAGAGAGAGAGATACAGAAACAGAGGAGAAGAGGAAAACAAGAGGAAATATAGAAGGATGCACAGTGAAGTAATGAATGGAGGAAAAATTGAGGGAGAGAAAAGCAAGGTGGAGATTCTCAGGGTGCGCGCGTGTGTGTGTTTGTCTGTGTGTGTGTGTGTGTCTGTGTATTTTCGCTTGGCTGCCCCTGTCTGATCGATGGGAGTGTGTGGTCATGCTGAGTGTCCAGAAGGATCCCAGAGACTCAGACGGCTACACCGCATGAGTGCATCCCCTCTCTCTCTCTCTCTCTCTCTCTCTCTCTCTGTGTGTGTGTGTGTGTGTGTGTGAGAGAGAGAGGGAAGGTCCACTGAGAAAAGTCTATCCTCATCCTGAACACAGCCTCCATTTCCTTACAAATTCAGGACCAAACTACCAGCCATAACATTAAAGCCTCCTTGTTTCTCCACTCACTGTCCACTCTCTCAGCTCCACTGACCACACAGGAGCACCTTGTAGTTCTGCAGTTACAGACTGTAGTCCATCTGTGGCTCTGCATACTTTGCTACCCCACCTTCCCCCCTGTTCCTCAGCGCTCAGGACCCCCACAGAGCAGGTGTGATGTGGTGGTGGATCATTCTCAGCGCTGCAGTGACACTGACATGGTGGTGGTGTGTTAGTGTGTGTTGTGCTGGTGTAGAGTGGATCAGACACAGCAGTGCTGCTGGAGTTTTTAAACCCCTCAGTGTCTGGACTGAGAACAGTCCACCGACCAAAAACATCCAGCCGACAGCGTCCTGTGTCACTGATGAAGGACTAGAGGACGAGCGACACACACTGTGCAGCGACAGATGAGCTACTGTCTCTGACTCTACATCTACAAGGTGGACCAACGAGGGAGGAGTGTCTCACAGAGTGGACAGAGAGTGGACACAGGGCCTTTGTAAGTCTCTCTGGTTAAGAGCATCTGCTAAATGCTGTAAATGTAAATATTTAACTACAGTCTGTAGTGTGTGATCAGTGGAGATGAGAGAATGGACAGTGAATGCAGAAACAGAAATTAGACATTTCTCCCTTGGCCTTTGTTCTGTGTGTGTGTGTGTGTGTGTGTGAGAGAGAGAGAGAGAGAGAGAGAGAGAGAGACTGTGTGTTCAGAAGGGTGTGTATAAGAGGTTCTATGTATTCAGAGGAGATGTTGAAGAGTGGTACGTTTGTTTCTAACATATTGATTGTGTGTGTATGTGTGTGTGTGTGTGTGTGTGTATGTGTATGTGTGTGTGTGTGTGTGTGATATCAGTTCTGATAAATGATTAACTATTCATAAATTAAAGACAAGGAAGATGTTTTATAAGAAACCCACACTGTTGCTCTTTTCTGAAACACACTACACGAGCCCTGCGTGGCCAAAAGTTTATAGACATCTCCTCATCCAACATTTCTCCTGAAACGAGAACTGGGTCATACCCAGGAAGTTAAAATCAAAAAGAAGATCTCCTTAATGTCTCTGTAGTTTCTCCAAAACAACAATGAGATCAAATGTAAAAACTAATGAGACATTAGCCTGTCTCCTGCTTCTCAGATGTGTCTCCTCAGTGATCTCACAGGTATCTCCTTTGGAGTTTCAGTGGAGATCTCAGTAAAGTCACAAAATGTGCTCAGATTTGCCCAAAGAACTAAACCCTACCCTCTCCTTTTCTCCTTTATCTGTCTTTTGTGTCTCATATCTCATACCACTGAAGCAGTCTGATGTTGGATGTTTAGCTCTGACATCATCTTATCTCAGAAATACTGGAGCTCCATCACTCCAGAGAATGCAGTTCCACTGCTCCACAGACCACTGCTGGAGGGCTTTATGCGCCTCTAGTGGACACTTTGAGTATGGTATGAGTATGAGATTATGTAGAGATGATAGCAGTCGTGTCTGGATAACTGAACATCTGTGTCCACACTGGATCTTAATGAAGCGGAACTAGGATGAATCCCACTTCTTATTTTTATCTCTACACATTGTTCCTGAGTGTCCCTTGGAGCTGAGTTACAGGGCGTAGTGTTTAAAATCTCCCCCTACGACTCTTCAAGACCCTGATACTTCATCAGAACACAAATAAAACAGAGCAGCGCTTCATTCCCAGGCGACTAGCGCCACTCTGTAGCAGCTCTGCACCAGTCTGCAGTGATATCAGAGGAGCTGCTGGACTTTAGTTACATTTAGAGCCTCATTCTCCTTCAGAAGAGTTCCACAATTAGAGATTACCCCCCTCTCCTCACTCTTCTGTGACATGGAGCTCAGCTCAGATTCTCATTCTGCAGAGTTCTGTTCAAACCTTCAGTTCCACCTTAAATATTACATTAACGTCAGGTGCTAGAATGTAATTGATTCACTATTTAAGGTGGAACTGGAAATTTACAGCTAACTACTGAGACCTCAGCTGCTCCTCGTGCTGTTTTCAGCTCGTTCTAAAGTAAAGGGCCATAATCCACTGAAACTACATTAAACTGAGGATCAAAGAGTTTAAAGGAGGAAACACTGACACCTATGGGTTTTTCTGGGCACTGCGAAGCGTCTCGCCGCTGATTCACAAGGCGTCATAACCCTCCCTTTATGTTTTGAAGGGCCGTGTCATAATACTTCACCCTACCCTGCTATCCCAACAAGAACTGAGACCCCCCCCACCCCCCACCCCTAGGGGGAAACAGAGGGGTAGGGCTAAGTGGCAGAGGCAAGGGCTGAAATGGGATTCACTTTTAGAGTAGCTCCAGGAGAGATATAGACCCTGATGGAGTGCTGCCTTCTCTGTGGTCAGGCTCTGAGTGTTAGCCGCTCTCTGTTGATGAAAACTATTTGTAAAACAATTTGCAAGGCGTCAAGTTCAGGCCTCTCCAGAGGATAAGCTCGATAGATGCTAAACCAACAGCCGCTCGCTTTGATAAATATTTGATATTTGATATATCAATGCATTAGCAGGTAATTCCCAGCCTTTTTGGTGCTGAGGGGCTTGGAGGAGGTGGGGTACGGTGTGTGTGTGTGTGTGTGTGTGTTATTGAGTAAGCACTTGTCCACCGCTCTTCGATGGACTGTTCTGGAAAGGTAATGTGCGATGAATTGACTGAGGCATTTCCTCATGTCAGAGGTAAACGAATGATATCAAGAGCAGATTGGAGAGTGACTCCCCTTTCATTTTCTCTGCCGATGTGTGTGTGTGTGTGTGTGTGTGTGTGTGTGAATGGCGGGGCGGGTGGTGTGGCTAGAGAGAGATCATCTGCCTGCATTCTTTGAGTCCATTAACGCTGCTCTATACCTCCACACGGATTTGATTTCCGTCCCATAACCATCGGCTGTGACCGGGCACTGAATTCGCTCTTTAAGGCCGGATTGCCAGATCGATGGGGGCTTGCTTTAGCTTTCGCGTTAGCGAGAGGGGCTAACTGCTCTCTGTGAATCTGTGTGTGTGCTAAGGATTAGCAGGGGTCCCACGGGAGCCTGGCCTGAGACCCCCAGAGCAGAGCAGAGCAGAGAGTATAGAGGGGTTTGGCTGAGGCCGAAAAGCACAAAGGATTATGTATGAAAGGTGTTTATGATTGTGCCTCTACGCAACATCATTTTCAAAAATGAAAAATAACCCCCCCCCCCGGAGTTTAAGAGAGCAGAGCTGTTTCCCTCCTTCTCCTCATCATTTGGCACAATGCTAACCATCAAAGGAGTCTGTTAGTGACTCCCACACTGGGCATTTTGTGTTCTCCTCCAAGCGTGTTTAGTTCCAGTGATATGTGTTTTGAGAGATAAACAACTTTTGATAGGAACTGTGTGTGTGTGTGTGTGTGTTTGAGTGTCAGATTGAACTGGTTAGAGTGAGTGGTGTGTGTGTGTGTGTAATTGCGTGATAAATAGGTGAATGTCTCTGGGCATGGTCTCCTGGTTAACAGTGTCTCTAAACATCCAGAGGCGTACAGCTCCGTGCTGAAGAGATATGTGCCTGCAATATGGCCCTCACACACGCACACACGCACACACGCACACCAACCAACACACACACAAACACACACACACAATCATACAGCAGCATGTCCGAATGACACTGTATTTTAAAGTCCCCTTTCACTGTATATATTGTTTTCTCTGATCGCTCTGCTCCTGTTGGGTCTGTTTAACCTGAGTAACCTCTTTAACCCGTCTGTGCGGCTAAAAGGGCCCCGAGCTGTGATTACTGATCCTCAGATTGTGGGTGCTATAGTGATCAGATTTCATCGGTTAACATCATCTTACTGTAACATCTACGTCTTCTATGTCCTTATGAACACATTGTGATGAATTACTGAACGTGACCTGAGTTAAGAAGTCTGATGAATGCAGGATTCAGGGAAAGTCTTCCCATGATTTAAAGGGAATGTCTATGATTACAGTTCTCTCTGGTTGTTTACATTCAGAAGCTCTGCATCTTTTAAGGTGCATCGGTGTGTTTGAGGGGGGAAAATATTGTTGTTTGTACGAGAGGTTGTAGGAGGAGCCAGCTGTAGGCCGTTGGTGTAGAGTGTGTTTATGAGTCCAGATTTGGCACTTGTTTTTGTTTTCTGATTTAAAATGATGCCTGGGTCGAAATTGACCATAACAACAGAAGAGCCATAATTTTAACAAGAGCATTTTATAATTTAGTAAAAAAAAACATTTTTTTATTTTATTTTTTATTTTGTTGAAATAGAAGTTCCTGCCAAAGTCAAAAAGTCTTGATGCAATAAACAGATTTATGGAGTCTTTGTGTGCATTTAAAACCTAAAAATGGGTCGGTCAAGACCCTAACACAAGAGGAAGGATAAGTGATCCAAAACAGCATAAATAAATCAGTGTTACCCACCTATACTTTTCAACATTTAGAGTCTCTCCATTGTCTAAAAAACACCAGAGGCCTCTGCCATAAGCAGAGAGAGAGAAAGAGAGCGAGAGAGAGAGAGAGAGAAAGCGAGAGAAAGCGAGAGAGAGAGAGAGAGAGCAAGAGAAAGAGAGAGAGTGAGAGAGAAAGAGAGAGAGAGAGAAAGTGAGAGAAAGAGAGAGAGACAGATGGAGAAAGAGAGAGAGAGAGAGAGAGAGAGAGAGAGAGAGAGAGAGAGAGACTTTTTTTTTTTTTGACTTTTAGGGTCCTTTATTATCAACAGTTGGACTCAATATTCGTCCAAGTTCAATTTTGAAACATAAAAACTACTTGTAAACAACACTCACACTATAAAACCTGGGTATATATAAAAAAAAAAGTGCATTTAAATGAAAAATGGATTAAAAATTAGTTCACCATCACATACAGAACACACCCCTCCCCCACAGCACCACACCTCCTCAAACACCTCCAGAGTTTTCATGCACTTATAAAAATTAAAATCAATAAAAATCCTTGATCTCACCAGTCTGATAAAAACCCTTATGACCTCACTGTCAGTGTCCTGTTCCACCTTGTTTTTTCGACTGATGTAAATGGCCAGTTTCGCTTGACCAAGGATAAAATTCAACAATTGGCACTTGGCCCTCTCCTTCTTGTTATATTTAAAACCCAGGATAAAAGTGTGCACGGTAAAAATCACATTAAAAGCCATAAAAGCTGTCTGTAAAAAATCAAAAAGGGGACGTAGCCTAAAACATCTCATAAAAGCGTGAAAGACAGTTTCCCTCTGTGTGCAAAAAGGGCAAACTGGTGCAACCTCAGGGTTTAAAACAGAGATAAAAGAGTTGACAGGTAAAATCCCATGTAAAACCCTCCACTGGAGGTCAGCAGCTCTTTTTGTTAACGGTGGCTTGTACAACGCTCTCCACTCAGGCTTTACATTATCACCCAGAGATAGAACCTCCCTCCACGGCGTGTCCACCCTCCCATTCAGTCTCTTTTTGTTTAGCGCTTTCACGCATGCTCTGTACAGCAGCTTCCCGGATGCACTGTCCAACTTCATACAGGACTCCCCCTTACACTCCAGCAGGGGCCCCTCGCAGTCCTCCAGGTCAGGGGCCAGGATGAGAGCAGGAAAGGGGTCGTCCTCTGCAGGCCTAGTCACCCCTGCACCGTAGTCTATCAACATCCTAAGTTCCTCAGGGGTCAGCACTGTCCTCCACTTGCACAGAGACCGAGATACCACGCGCAGAGACCTCAGGCCTAACCGTGCAGTCAGTCTCTCTGTACCGGAAAGATCAGGTCCCGCAGTGTCCACCAGTTGACGCAGTGTGGTGACCCCCGAAGAAACCAAGACTCTGGTCAGTGCAGGAGTCGACAGGCCTGAAATGTCCATCCGGGCGCCGTGAAGCAGAGGTTCCTCCAGCAGCCAGTGCAGCGTTGTACTCTCTGGTCCTATGACTTTAAAAAAACTCCATATTTTAAAAAGCCCACGATAAAATGCAGGTAAACCAGCAGTGTCCAGTAACTTTGGGTTCATTAAAAACAGGGTCCTGTCCATCCCCAGGCCTCCCACTGTGTGCAGGATCCTGCAGGCTACCTCCCTCCAAACCAGTTCCTTAGGGCCAGTAAACAGTCTTTGTGCAAACTGGAGGCGGAAGGCAGCCACCCTACTGGCTAAATGAATGAGCCCCTGCCCTCCCTCATCCTTGGGAAGATGAAGAACTCCCTGAGGAACCCAGTGAAGTCGATCCCAAAAAAAATCCACCAGCAGAGCTTGAAGATTGGCCAGCAGGCCTGGTGGGGGATCGACACACGCCAGTTTATGCCACAGGGAGGACGCAGCCAGGTTGTTGATGATGAGAACTCTACCTCGGTATGACATTTGAGGGACCAGCCACATCCATCTATTCAATCTTCCCTTCACCTTTTCCAGCACACCATCCCAGTTCCTTTCTTCAATAACACTGTCCCCCAAATGCACACCGAGGTATTTAAACCCGCCTGTCCCCCAGGCCAGTCCATCAGGGAGTCTGGGTTCTTCACCTTCCCAGTCCCCGAGTAAAACTGCTTCGCTCTTTGCCCAGTTTACCTTTGCAGAGGATAAAATGTTAAAATCATGTAAAACATCAACTAAAACATTTACATCATCTTGAGCACTGATAAGAACAACAAGGTCGTCTGCATAAGCAGAGACATGTAATGGGGCAGTACAATCTGGAACATAAAAACCCTCCAGTCCCTCCCTCAGCTTACAGAGCAGGGGCTCAATGGAGAGTGAGTACAACGAGAGCAGTTTACAATCGGCGCACAGCAGAGACACGGGGCGCCAGTTCTTCAGTTCGGACAGGTCCCCCTTTTTCGGCAGCAGCGTCAGCACCGCCCTCCTGCAACTCAAAGGAAGCTTTCCATCACGTATGCTGCACCCGAGGACCTCCAGCACATCCTGGCCGATGACCGACCAGAAAGTCTTGTAGAACTCTACTGGTAGGCCATCAATGCCAGGAGCGCGACCATTCTCCATACCATTGAGGGCCTCATGCAGCTCTTCCAATGAGAGTTCAGCATCCAGCTGCGCCGCTGCCGATTGCGACAGTCTGGTCATATTCCTGAGGAACCTGTCGTCCACCTCCTGCGTCGCCGTGCGCTCGCTCTCATACAGCTTTGAGAAAAAGCTGACTGTTCGCTTGCGAATGTCAGCAGGATCATTAAGGAGATCCCCTGATTCTGATCGCACAGCGTGCATGTACCGCTTCTGTCCATTTCTACGCTCAAGACTAAAGAAGAACTTAGAAGGAGCATCCAGTTCATTCACGCACTGAAAGCGTGAGCGGACCAGCGCCCCCTGTGCTGTTATACCCAATAAATCAGCCAGAGCAGCCTTCTTTTTGTTGAGAGCTCTAATATGCTCTAAATCTCCTGTGGCCTCCGCAAGACCCTGGAGCCCCACTATTCCAATCTCCAGAGCTTTAAGTGACCTAGTAATGTCCCTCGTGACATTGAGAGTATACTGTTGACAGAATAATTTAACACTGGCTTTGGCTACGTCCCACCATTGCTGAACAGAGGTAAAATCATTTCTCTTTGCTCTAAAAACAGCCCAGAAAAAGGTAAAAGACTCTTTAAAATTGGCATCTTCTAAAAGCGTGGTATTAAAATGCCAGTACGCACTCCGCGGCTTCACCTTTGTTTTTAAGATAGTTCCCTGGACCATAGAGTGGTCAGAGATTCCTACCGGGGCAATAAAACACCGTGTAAAAAGAGATCGTTGGTGTCTAAAACAATAAAAGCGGTCCAGTCTGGCCAGCGAGAGCATGTTATCTTTACTGTGGGCCCATGTGTACTGTCTTTGTTCATCATGGAAACTTCTCCAGACATCACACAACTCATGGGCCTCCAGCATCTCGCAAAGACGCTTCCGTGAAGCCGCGTGAGGTTCGCCATGATTCCGGTCTGTTTTGTGTGCTGTACAGTTAAAATCTCCACCCAAGACTAAAAACTCTGTGGAGTCACAACTTTTTAAAAGAGAGCTCAGTGCGTCTAAAAACAGTAACCTCTCAGCTCCTAGTGTTGGAGCATAGACGCAGATAAAAACAAAAGTGTCTTCTTCAAAGACAGCCCTCACTTTTAAAAGTCGTCCCTTTAAAACTTCCTCCACTGTATAAGAGACCGGAATAAAAGACTGTGAGAAAAGGAGTGCCACCCCACCGCTAAGGGATGAGTTGTGGCTTAGAACAGCGAGCCCACTCCACTCCTTCGCCCACTCAGCAGCATTTTCCACATCACTGTGGGTTTCCTGCACAAAGACAACATCGATACGTTTGTGTTTAACCAGCTCATAAAACTTTGCCCTTTTCTCACAGTCCCTTGCCCCATTAATATTTAAGGTGGCGATTTGAAAACCTTCCATTAAAAAAGGTAAAAAAGAGGGGACAAAAACAACCAGAGAGAAAAGTCCGTTCAGGAGTCGTCTTCACACTGCACTTTGTTCAGTTTGGTCAGTAACTTTTTTAGTCTAAACGTCTCCTGCTCCGTAAAAACCCCCTCCCTCCGCAAGTGTTTGACGTCCCGTATAAACTGTACACTGTCTGGGAAATGTTCCTCCACCCTCACACCCTTCTGTCCTTTAGTAACTCGTAAAAACTTTCTAATTTCTTCAACAGTGTACAGTTGAGGCCTGTTCTCTTCCTGGGAGCACACAGACCATCCCGAGTCAGAGAGAGAGCCCTCACTGTCCGAGTCTCTGTCCTCCACTGCCGTCACATCTTGTTTGGCCTGTTTTTTTCCCTTTCCCTGGCCCCTCTTCTTCCTCTTATGAGGAATTTTAAAAATGGACTCAACCTCCATCAGGTTTACTCCTCCAGCCTCCTGTCCTGCTTCTCGGGCTGGAGCCAGTTCAGAACAGCTGTGCTGCACCCCTCCGTCCCTCTCCTCCACGTAAACACCACCAGAGCCCCCCCCACAAGGCCCCGCCGAAGAGGGCCCCACCTCGGCCGACACGGCCTCGGCAGCCACCCTAACAGCAGGCCCCACCGAAGATGACCCTACCACAGCCGACGCGGCCCCAGCAGCCACCCCAGCAGCAGGCCCCGCCGAAGAGGGCTCCACCGCTTCCGACGCGGCCCCGGCCGTCACCCCAACCGCAGGCCCCGCCGAAGAGGCCTCCACCGCGGCCCCGGGAGACACCCCATCAGCAGGCCCCGCCGAAGAGGGCTCCACCACGGCCGACGCGGCCCCAGCTTCCACCCCAACAGCAGGCCCCGCCGAAGAGGGCCCCACCACGGCCGACCCGACCCCGGCAGCCACCCCCACAAAGGGCTCCGCCAAAGATGGCTCCACCACGGCCCCGGCAGCCACCCCAACAGAGGGCCCCACTGAAGAGGGCTCCACCACCGCCAGCGCGGCCCCAGCAGCCACCCCAGCAACGTCGGACCCCACGGAAGAGGTCTCCACCACGGCCAACGGGGCCCCGGCAGCTCCCCCAACAGCAGGCCCCGCTGATGAGTGCTCCACCACAACAGCGGATCCCACCGAAGAGGGCTCCACCACGGCCAACGCGGCCCCGGCAGCCCCCCCAACAGAGGTCCCCGCCGAAGAGCGCTTCGCTGCGGCCAACGCGGCCCCGGCAGCCACCCCAACAGAGGGCCCCCCTGAAAAAGGCTCCACCGCGGCCAGCACGTCCCCGGCAGCCACCCCAACAGCGGACCCCCCCGGTGGTGACATTTTACTGTTCGGGGTCCGTGCAGCCGGCCAAGCAGCAGTCGCAGGGGGGACGACCACCGCAGGCACAGCCACTACAGGCCCCGACCGCTCAGTACCCCCTGTCCCCTCAGTACCTGTATTAACTCGTCCAGGGCAGGCACGAATAAGATGTCCGACCTGTTTACACCCAAAACACTTCATACTATTTTCAGTCGAAGCAAAAACTGTATAAACATAACCATCAACTTTAAACTTCAGGACTAAGTCCAAACTTTCAGCTCCTCCATTCAACACCATGAAAACAGATCTTCTGAAAGACACCAAGTGTTTAAGTAAGGGCGACTTACAGGTTATGAGGATCTTCCTGATCGGGGAGACGAGCTTCCCAAAGCGGGAAAGCTCCTGAGCGATGTGATCATCTTTAATGAAGGGAGGGACGTTGGACAAAATAATCCTTTTGGACGGGGTACTCAGGGGCAGCACAGGCGTGAACTGGTCATTAATAATTAACCCTTTTTCCACCAAAACAGCCGCGAAATGCTCGTTAACCAAAAACAAAACAAACGCGTTGCTCATTTTCGAGATGGAAACCATGTTCTCGTGGCCGACGACATCTACCGCCGCCGTACCACACTCTTCCATACTCGCCCGGCACTCCACCTTCACCGCGTGCCGGCGGGTCAGACTCTCACACAACAGGGTGTGGGAGGACGCCATGCTTCCGCCAAACGCCGACAGCAGACTCCCCCACAGGCCCTAGCTCCACAAACACACTACCAAACACACCTCACACACTCACACTCACACAAACTTCAGAAAAATCTGAAAAAAACGCACACGCACAAAAAAATTGGCAGAAAAACGCCAACCGCTCTCAATCACAACGCTCCACTCACTCCAACGCTCACGCTCGCGCATGCGCACAGAGAGAGAGAGAGAGAGACAAAGAGAGAGAAAGAGAGAGAGAGAAAGTGAGACAGAGAGAGAGCAAGAGAAAGAGAGACAGAGAAAGTGAGAGAAAGAGAGAGAGACAGACAGAGAAAGAGAGAGAGAGAGAGCAAGAGAAAGAGAGAAAGAGAGACAGAGAAAGTGAGAAAAAAAAAGAGAGAGAGAGAGAGAAAGCAAGAGAAAGAGAGAGAAAGTGAGAGAAAGAGAGAGAGAAAGCCTATCATACCGGACTGAGACTGTTTGTCTTTTCACTCATTTACAGACACTGCGCAAACTGAATGGAGAGCAGCACGTGGAGTGGAAATATCTGATTATTTGATTAAAAAACCTATGTGACTTTAAACATATGCGATGTCGCCCTGTGAAGAACCAGGTGTGTTCCCGCCTTGATTCTGGGAAGGCTCCGGACCCACCGCCGCCCTGAACTGGATAAGGGTTACAGACAATGAATGATTGAACATATGTGATGTATACAGTGTGTTTATGATTCTCGGATGTCCTTGTTATGAGTGTGTTTTTCTGAGCAGAGACATGATCGAATGGACACACACACACACACACACACACACACACACACACACACACACACACGCACACACACACACATCAGAGCAGGAGGAGCAGATGATCAATAAAGAGGAAACTGGATCCACTCCGCAGGAAGAGATCTGAGCTTCTGTGAATGAGGCCAAAGATTTAAGAGCTTCGTTCTCACCGTCCGAGGACAAGAGGGAAAGGGACATGCCCCATACTTTTAATGAGTGATTTCCACTGCTTTAAGGTTCACCAACTGTGGACCAGAGAGTATAAGTCCTGTAGAAAAGCTTGGCATGAAATAGGATGCTCTGGAGCAGCTGCACATGAGGCTAAAGTCACAATGCTCAATTTAAAGCACTGACTCTGGACAAGGCAAGGGAAGTTGATTTATGGAGCACCTTTCATACACAAGGGCAATTCAAAGAGCGTTACAGAGTCAAAAGAAACAGTGAGAAGCCGTTCGTTAAGAACAGTTATTTTAAATAATAAAAGGCATAGGCCATCAAATCCTCACAACAATGTTCCAACATGTAGTGGTAAGGCTTCCCAGAAGATTAGAGACAAGAAATTAAGGAGCAAGCTCTGTACCACCCCCCTCCGTCATTCAGGGGAAATGAGATGAGCAGACGTCCTCAAACGTTTGGCCAGGCGTGAGCCCTCTGTTTTGACTGACAGCTTCTGTAAGTGCTCTGCACTAATGAGCTGGAAAGAAGAGCCAATGCCACGAGCTGCCACTTCATTATGCTAATTAATAGAGCATTGATTGGCCGATAGGCTGGAGCAGCGCAGGGCAGGTGGCTGAAGGGGAAGTGGGGGAAGGGGAGGGCAATATTGTGGACGTGACTTTTTTGCCTCTGACCTTTCGGGACGTTGTTTTTCTTTCGCTAAGCAGCCGCTCTGTGACCTGGAAATAATCTGAAGAGAACGGCGTTCCCGATGCCAGCTGTATGGCGGAGATATTAGTCCGTTTTTAATCAAACACAGTTAAAAAGCATCACTCAATAGTCTCTGTACTGAGGAAAATGACAGGGCTTTGGTTAATGTTTATTTACAACGTAGAGTTTCCCTGGATCTGCTGAAAGCTACAAACTGGTTTCTAAAAATCATATACTGCACCTTTAATGCATTGATGTTTAGCGTATTAAAGGTTCAATAGGTGTTTTTAGTAAACAATATTTGTGAACATGATTATTGTTTTTATGCATTTTCAGTGAAGTGCAACTCACAAGAGGTGAAGAATCAAACTGACACCCAGTGCCAATTAACCAGTTAATCCCTGAATTAACCAGTTTATGCTCCATAGAGGGGGCCCCTACATGGAGACTGTACTGACCTATTAAGATGATATGTGCAGAACACTAGGTGTCTGCGTTGGGACTGTTTTTTAGAGTTACACCTTTGAATTTGAGAAAATTACCATCTTGGTGAGTGTGTGATACTGTCCACAGGTGTGAGTGTGTGTATGTGTGTGTTTGTGTGTGTGTGTGTGTGTGTGTGTGTGTGTGTGAATCTGTCCACAGATGTGTGTGTCTGTAGGATGAAGCAGTTAGAGAAGATGAACGAATGATTCCAAAACCAGCAGATTTATTTACAAATATGGAGACATGTTAGTTACTCTGTGCAGATGCCTGTGTGTGTGTGTGTGTGTGTGTGTGTGTGTGTGTGTGTGTGTATTTCAGCTGTATGTAATCACTCTATGTTGTAGTTATGGCGGTTGCCGTGGCGATTTGTGATGTGGTATGTATTGATTAGTCGATACTTACATGCCGTTCTGGCACCGTGGGCTTGTAGCTGAAGGAACGATGAGATCTGATAATGTACCATCTCCTCCCCCCAGTTCTCACGGCCAATAAAGTCAAATGGATGGCTTACACACACACACACACACACACACACACACACACACACACACACACACACACTTATACACACTGGTGTAAGTAGGCTGTAGATTTATTCTGTCACATCAAGGCAAAACCTAAATGGAGTCTTTGAGTATAACACACACGCACACACACACACACACACACACACACTGGACACTGAGAGCATGTGGTGTGGTATTAATATTCTCCCACAGCACTTAAAAAACCCCTGGACACATTCCTCACACCTAAACACAATCAATCCCCCTCTCTCTTCATCTGAGACCATCCTTCATTTATTTCATTTGCAGCATTCATTTCATCAGGAAAAGAGCAGGAAATGTTTATTTAACACACAATTACACAGAAGCCCCAACAGCTTCATACAATCAGCAGTTCAGTTTTTTAAAGTGCACATAATTAAAGTAAAAAATCACTTTTTGAGTGCAGTAGCACATTAATTTGTGAATTTAGCCCACCAACCCACACACTGTGAAACAAGACACACCCAGTCAATTGTCTGTGTGCTGCATAAGTCAGAAAACACGGGATAAAACCAACCGTTCTGATCCTGCTCCGCTTCAGAGGTCAAATACAGAGACTTTAGAATGGCCCCGCCCCCTTGTCTGAGTCTGTCCAATCACAGCGCTGGACCCGTGTTTGTGTGAGAGCGCAAAGACGAGGTTAAACTCAGCAAAACAGACACAATGAGTGCGGAGAAATAAGAGCACTGAGTAAAAACGGAGAAGAAAGAGAACAGAGTGAAAACGGCTAAAAACCAGAGCTTCTGCTCCTCGCTCCTCACTGCTGTGCGCTCGGGGTCGGGGTGAACAGCGAGCGGCTCATTATCATTTAAAGGAACAGGTGCTGAAAGTACATTATAAATTCTGCATGAGGTAAAGTTTCAAAGAGTAGTGTATCACTTTAAAGTACTGTATGGATTATTGTAATGAATGGAGTATTAGGCCCTGTCCACACGGAGACAGATATTTTTACAAATTGAGATTTAGCTCCTTCTGTTATTGAAAATATCCCCATTCAGATGAATACAAAAACAGTTCATAATGTTAGTCCAGTGGGGGCCATAGTACTTCTTTGATAGAGACATCAAAACACCACGAAGCATAAGAGTAACCAGAGGTTTACTCCCAAATCACTTCATATTCCATATGTAGTGCACAACACTAGTTCCTAAATTCCTAGTCTCACATTGCCAGAGTCTCAACAGGGAGTTTTTTGCCTTTTGCCATTTAACGTGACCGGGGACTGGCTACTACTGCAGGAACAGAACTCTGACTGGCCTTAGTATATAACACTGTACCAACAAAACACACACTGATTCAGGGGACAGTTCGAGTCCTCTCAATTAAGACAGGGAATACTGCAGACTTCTGAACCCAGCGTCCAACTCGGGTCGAGAGACGGAGCTGCTCCATTAACAGGCTGCAGACTGAGAGCTTTGAAATGCAATTAAACAGTTTTGCATGCTCTTCATCTTTTGGTCTCTTCAAGTCAAGCTTTATTCACACACAGTTTGATTTGTCCCTTTCAGCTGTAACTGAGACTGGGGTCAGCCCAGGTCCTTAATACGGGGGGCGGGGGGTGAAGCAGAAAGATCAGGTCTGAATGCAGATCTACTGCGTCATCCTAGAGGAAGTGTTCAATGGAAGTCTGGATGTGTTTAATATGTAAACCAAAAGAGCTGGTATCAGTCTGGGTTGTTTTTTAGGGCTGAACCCTTTTGTGGGAGATATCCAGTGTCTGAAAACATCCCCAGGCCTTTACAGTCATTATGAATTATTACTAAATTGTGGCCCAAATAAAGAGTATAAAATGTGTATGTGTGTGCGTTTGCGCTACACATGCCTTTGTGTCTGCATTATGTGTGTGTGTGTGTGTGTGTGTGTGAGTGTGTCACTGGACCCTCCATTAGAGTTAATGGGGAAGCAGACCTGTTGTCTCCTGCATTATTGCTAATGGAAGCTGTGCTGACAGGAAAGGTGGTTTCCTTTCATACCCACGGGCGTCACTGTCTGTCTGCACACTGCCTGTGTGTGTGTGTGTCTGTGTGTGTGTGTGTCTGTGTGCTAGGAATATATGTTTACACATTCACTGTGTGGACTTTTCTTCCAAGCTGATCTCATCTAAATAAATCACTGCATTTGATGACGAAGATTTGTTGTAAGATTAGGGTCAGGCTTGTAGTAGTTAGGGCTAAAGGTTAGGGTTAGTTTAGCAGTAGTTACGGTAGTTAGGGTTAAGTTTAGTGTTAAGGTTAGAGGTAAAGTTTAGGGGTTAGTCTACGCTGTAAAAATTGCAAAATTTACAATAAAATACTGGCAGCTGTGGGTGCCACAGTGAATAAGATGTTGCAGTATCTACTCTTTCCACTCTGTCAATAAAGGGCTTTTCTGGACTTGCTGCATAGAAGTGTACATTAAAAGTACATTATTTCAGCAGGACTCACTGCTCTTTTCTGGAAACCTCCACACAGTCTGTCAACTAGAGCATATCGACATGAAGTAACAGAGCTGTCTATAGATGGGATTAATGGTGCCAACGAGGCAAATGTTATTTTTTGGTACACTGCAATTGACACATTGAAGAAAAAGTTGTAGACCCACTTATTCTGTGTGTGCGCTTGTGTAGAGTGTCATTTCTCAAGGACAATATATACAAATTTGAATGAAAAATAATGAAATAAATATGTATGTTGTCATATCCTTTTTGGCAATATTAAAATATCACAATGTATAAAAAATAGATATACATTCTAAAATCCCATAGCATGAGGATAGAGAATGTGACATACCACACAGCGAATAACAGACTCTTATACAGCCTTTAGGGTGCTGTGCAGAGTGGAGCGAGGACACACACTGCATTTGAGCTCAGTGTGTGACGAGGTTCAGGGCGCACCACAATCCAACGCTCGAACACAAGCTAAAAGTGAAGATTCCTGACAAACAAACACACACACAAAAATACACAAATAGACCTCCCTCCCCCAGTGTGTCCCAGACAAAAAGATAAACCCAGAATAAACCCTGAAATTCACAGACAATGTGAAGCCGCTCGGCATGCTGGGAGATCCCCCATGAGTCCCAGCTCCGCCCAGTCCTTGGCCACTTGTGCCGCCCCAAATGGATTGTGTATATTACAGTGACACAATGTACTTTTCCCCAAAAAAAAGTACAAAAGCACAGTGTATAATTACAGTGTATAATTTCCATTATACACAGTGTGAGTGTATTTAACATTGGAATAAAAACAGAGAGAAGACAAACAGAGAGCTAACAGAGACATGGACAAAAGGAACTAAGCGAACTAAACTAGGACACAGTTAAACAGACGAAACCTAAACACGGAGTACTGAACAGACTAAGCATAAACATGGAGTGCTAAACAGTGCTAACGGGACAGAGACTAGAAAGTTAGCAAACTAACACAGGACAAAGAGCTAAACAGACTGAAGAGGAATACACACAAACTAGAAATACAGACAGACAGAAGGAAGCGAAACAACAATGACAGTGGAAACGAGAAACAGCAGAAAGACAGAGACTAACCCTAAAAACGCAGAGCTAAAGCAAACAGGACAGACAGACAGACTAGAGGGCTAAACAACATAACTAGGAAGTAAAACGACAACATGACACGATGGAGACAGACAGACCGGACTGAGTGACATGACAAAGCGACAATAGAAGCAAAACAACAAGACTGGGAATAGGAACGAATGACAGACAAGAGGAAGTGAGACAAGGGGACTTCAATACACTACACAGACAAGGGACACCTGAAACAGATAACGAGGGGGCAGGGTTACAAATGAGACATGGACGAGGAGGAGGAACAAAGGCGGGACTAGGGCGGAGACATAGACAATAACAAACAGAGCCATGTGCTTAGTGAGCACATGGCAGGGACAACAGACACGACAGAACAAGGGCGTGACATTATTTACAATATTTACAGAAACAGTATTTATATAACAATATATGTTTAGAGTCAAAAGCCTTTGTGAAGCTGTGAAGCTGCTTTGTGACAACATCAGTTGTAAAAGGCGCTATACAAATAAATTTGATTTGATTTGATTTGACTTTTACTGTCATTGTTTAGCAGTTTTACACCACGTAATCAATTTGTTACTGTGTAGTGGTAGTTAGAGTAAAATAAGGATGATAATTCTGCAAAAATGATTGTTCTACTAGGGTTCTTTATTACAGTTTTTTACAATTGCTAACAAGCGTTCAAGTCATTCTTTTAAAACACTAGCATGTGTGTTCTGTCCAAGAGGAACATAGAGTCAATCACAGCACAACGACTGTCAAAATACTACCGTATTTTACAGTCGCTAACATCACTTTGTCACATTTTCAAAAACTTTCTAAAGACAATTAGCACAACATCTGTCAGTTGTGGACTACACCATTAACACAATTCATGTTGTTTTCACAAAATATGCAGTAAATCACAGAGAACACACCACACTCCTCACAGACAGTCACCCGGAGGAAACCCACACAGACACAGGGAGAACACACCACACTCTTCACATACATTCACCCGGAAGAAACCCACACAGACACAGAGAGAGCACACCACACTCCTTACAGACAGTCACCCCGAGGAAACCCACGCAGACACAGGGAGAACACACCACACTCCTCACAGACAGTCACCTGGAGAAAACCCACACAGAAACAGAGAGAACACACCACACTCCTCACAGACAGTCACCCGGAGGAAACCCACGCAGACACGGGGAGAACACACCACATTCCTCACAGACAGTCACCCGGAGGAAACCCACACAGACACAGATAGAACAAACCACACTCCTCACAGTCACCCAGAGGAAACCCACGCAGACACAGGGAGAACATGGAAACTCCACCCAGATGAGATCCCAGCACTAAGAGGCGAACGTGCCAACCACTAACCCACCGTGCCGCTTTCAAAACACTGGCTGATGTTTTCTATCCAAGAGAATTGTATAGTCAATCACAGCAGAAGACTCTAACAGCTGATGGCATCTACTTTCCATGTGTCAGTTCCAGCAGCAAACAACAGACGTCATGACCTTCACTGTTTTTTTCAAGGAAACCACTACATTTTTATGCTTTAGTGTCAAATGTGTGCATTGTTGGTGACATACTCTCTACAGGTGAATGACTGATATTTACTGTGGTCGACCAAAACGAGCTCATGACAGACTTGTTGCAGTAAAAAAGTGTTTATAACTGTACACTCTCAGACAAAAAGGTACGGTACAGGTATATTACCATCTCTAAAGCTACAAACAGTGGAGTGTATCTTTAAAGGTACAGCAGTGGTGTTTGAGTCCAGTTGTGTTCCCTAAAGGTTCATTACATTTTCTTCTCCAGAAGGAGAGGGGGATCTCTGTAATCTTTCATTACACAACTGTGGAGAATAAAAGAACACAATAAAAGTCCTGGAGATGGAATGAGGCGAATGATATCAAAACAACTTTTACATCTACAGTTATAATAGACTGTGGTACTAAACATAAACTGAGGGAACCACCACAGAGAGAACGACAGGTACCACCACAGTGACAGTTTCTCTGAGAGTGTAGGGTCATGACATTTCTATCTGTGATCAACAAAACATCCAACAAACATGGCCTTTGGTCCCAAATGTGTAAAAATTAAATACACAAATAAAGAACAATACAAAATGCAATCTTTTTTCAAGCTCTCCCTCGTTCAGACCTTATTTTCTTTTTCTCTCTCACTCTCTCTGTGCTTCTGTATGGAGTTGTAGACCCAAACTGACCACTCAGTCCATGTCACTGACAGCACTTCAGCACCAGCCTCTGTCTCAGAGTGAGTTTAGAGTCAGGTGTGATACATCACAGATTTCTCAACGTGGCATTGATCTGTTTGTTCAGAAGCACTTAGAGCTTTTCACCTGCTGACGTTCCAGAAGTAGATGTTTTATACTGTATTTAAGGTTTCGAACATTAGGTTTTCATTTCTGTCGCGCTGTGTGCCAGTATCTGTGAATGAGCCAAGGAAGATCCATAGTTTTGGTTTTGGGAAAATCCTGTGTGTGCAGAAAACTGAACCATTTTAGAAACACGTTTATTTACTGCAGATTTTATGAAAACAACATGAATTGTGTTAATGGTGTAGTTCACAACTGACAAATGAAAGACGCTAATTGTCTTTAGAGTTTTGAAAATATGACAAAGTGACGTTAGCGTCTGTAAATACTCTAAAGGTAATAGTTCTATATAGAACCCTGAACACTTGAAGAACCTTTTGCATGATTAAAGGGTTCTTCAGACTGATGGAGAATGTGTTATAGATGGTTCTATACAGCACCTTTTAGAAAAGGGTTCTATACGGCACCAAAAAGCAGTTCCTCTACCGTAACAGGTTTGACATCGTAACAGTAGAGGAACCGTTTTTGATGCCGTATAGAACTCTTTTCAAAAGGTCTTATATAGAACCATCTATAGCACATTCTCCAGGGTTCAGGGTTCTACATAGTACCATTTTCTTTACTAAAGAACCCTTGTAGAACTGTCATTTTATGTGTGTTAATAGTTACTGTAAGTTTAGGGTTAGGGTGAGGCTAGTAGTAGTTAGAGTGGAGGTCTTGAAACGACAACGCCATGCATGAAAACAAAAGTGTGTGTGTGTGTGTGAATTAAGCAACTTAATACACACACAAAAGGTCCAACTTTTACACTCCAAATCCAGTGCACTGAGAGCCCAATATTTGTGAACACCTGCTCCTCCAGTGTGTCTTCTGAAATGAAAGGCTTGAGTGTGTTCCTCTCTTTGCAGCAGAAAATCTCTTCCTCTGTTCGGCGAAGGCTTTACTCTACAGGCTGCAACATTGCTGTGAGGATTTGATGACGACCACACAAACATCAGTGAGAGGAGATGGAGCTCCACTTCTCCAGAGAACACAGTTCCACTGCTCCAGGCACCAACACTCATACCTTTTATACCCCTCTAGCTCACACTTGGCATTGGGTGGTGACCCTATGCTCATGTACAGCTGCTCCAGAGCCCAGAGACCTTTCATATACATCCATCCATCCATTATCTGTAACCGCTTATCCAATTTTAGGGTCGCGGGGGTCCAGAGCCTACCTGGAATCATCGGGCGCAAGGCGGGAATACACCCTGGAGGGGACGCCAGTCCTTCACAGGGAAACACAGACACACACACATTCACACCTACCTACGGACACTTTTGAGTCGCCAATCCACCTGCAACGTGTGTTTTTGGACTGTGGGAGGAAACCGGAGCACCCGGAGGAAACCCACGCGGACACGGGGAGAACACACCAACTCCTCACAGACAGTCACCCGGAGCGGGAATCGAACCCACAACCTCCAGGCCCCTGGAGCTGTGTGACTGCGACACTACCTGCTGCGCCACCGTGCCGCCCCCTTTCATATACAGCACCAGTAAAAAGTTTGGACATCTTTGGTTTTTCTTTGTTTTTTATTATTTTCTCTGTTGTAAATGAATGTGGAAAACATTAAAACTATGAAGGAACACATATGGAGTGATGTATTAAACAGAGAAGTGTTAAAGAAACCAGACTATGTTTTATACTTTAGACTCTTCACAGTAGCCCCCTGTTGCTTTGATGACAGCGTCACACACTCTCTCCGTTCTCTCAGTCGGCTTCATGAGGTCGTCACCTGGAACGGTTTTCAGTGAACGGCTGTGGCCTCGTCGAGAGTTAATCTGTAGAACCGCTCTCTTCTGAATGTGTCTGAGACTTTCACTGGGGTTGTGCAGAGGTAGGGGCTGGTACACCGCTCTATACAGTGACTAGCTCTACTCCACCAATCACTGATGAGGAGATGTATCCAAACTTTTGATGTATATATATATATATATATATAATTTTACCCTATTATTATATATTAATATGTATTTCACAAATAGATACCAACATAGAAACAAAGAGTAATACAGAGAGAGAGAGAGAGAGACTGTACTCTACAGCTGCTGTTAGTCACATCACATCTCTTTGCTCCACTACCCACAGGCACAGATGACCTTGAACACACACACACACACACACACACACACACACACATACACTTCACTCCCCAGCCATTTCACCCTGGAAATTAACCAAGCCTTGACCCTGAATGAGGTCATGTCCAAATGTGACATCACCAATGAGAGCGTGCACTTATTAATGGTGTAACAAATCAATATACATCATGTAATAATAATGTATAAGGCACTTCAGCCCAATAATAATACAGTATTATTAGTCTGAATAGAATACTATTACTACTATTAATACTACTGCTACTAATAATACTATTATTAAAATAATCAATGCTGGCGGATCATTCTCAGTGCTGCAGTGACACTGACGTGGTGGTGGTGTGTTAGTGTGTGTTGTGCTGGTGTAGAGTGGATCAGACACAGCAGTGCTGCTGGAGTTTTTACACCCTGTGTCCACTCTCTGTTCAGTCTACTGAACTCTACTGATCTGTCTGAACTGATGACGGAACAAACAACAACAACAACAACAACAACAACATGCCGATACACAATGAGTAAACAACACTCAACGCTAGACGCCGCTGTTGTTGTGGTTTCCAAAGCCTACTGTTCCCATTAGAGACTGTGTTTTAAGACAACACCGGATACATTTCAGGGGGATGGAGATGTAGTGGGAAACCTACCAGGGACCAAGTGAGTAGAGTCAAGTAGAGTAAGTATCACTCTGTGGAAAACTGACATTAGACAAAGGCCCCCTTCAAAGCTCCTGTGAAATCCGTGTGACAGAGGAGCTGTTATAATAAGCGAGTGGTTTTAATGTTATGGTGACTGGTGTAGACAGCACAGAGAGAACACACTGATATTTTTAATGTTGATGATGAATGGATCAATAGAAAAGCTAAAAAAATATAAAATAAATTTAGAAATTCTCAATCCACTGACTTCCTTTTGAATTTCAGAGCTTGTATCTCTCTCAATGGCGTAGATTTGTTCTTGACATTGGTGTGGACCTCTGAATCTAGCACCCTCTAATTGCCTGGTTTGGTTTTTCCTTTGCTCCGTGTTAAAACGACACTGTAAGAGAACTGACAGTTGTGCAGTTAATTTCCAAACTGTGTTATTCACAGCTACAGACTGTAGCCTGCTGTTATTGGGATGGACTCATTTCACTAGCGAACTTGACTTTAAGTGACTTACACGTCTCTTTGTGTCTATCTTCTTCGTTTCTGCTGCCTTCCTCACTCTCTTCTGACCCCCGTGTGTCACCCACAATGCACCTGGGTCTCAGTAAGTCTCACATACGACTGGAAAGACTTCCTTCCAGTTTTAGTGGCGCTGCTCACAACCAAACTACAGTCTCAGGTGACAGCAGGGAAAGGCACAGCCAATCACACTGGACCTGTGTGTAACGGGGAGGAAGGACTCGAGTAGAGAACGTGATTTAACCCTTTCTGCACCTCTGGGTTTATGAGACGTTGACACATATTTTTCTGGAGGGGATCAAATTACTGTTGAGGACAATTCAATTATCACGGGATATTATTGGGGACACGTCACCTCCGTCCATGCTGATTCTATGCCCTTGATCTCTGTACTGTAAAAGCAGAAAGACACTAGGTTCTCTCCTGACAGCAACACTATGGAGAACATGTATGACTTCATGTCCTGACAAGGTATAAAAACAAATGTGTGTGTGTGAGAGATTTGCTTCTAATGGCTGTGGATGTCAGATCAGTTCCAAGCTGATGATAATTAATTACGACTTCTTTTCTCTCTCTCTCTCTCTCTCTCTCTCTCTCTCTCTCTGTCTCTCTCTCTCTCTCTCTCTCTCCCTCTCTGTCTCTCTCTCTCTCTCTCTCTCTCTCTCTCTCTCTCTCTCTCTCTCTCTCACTCTCTTTCTCTTTGTGTGTGTGTGTGTTGAGGGGTCAGTGTGCTAAGTGTCTATCACTCTGATGGGACTCTGGGGGGCTCCTGGTCCTGAACGCTGAAGAATCGCAGAGATTCTGAGTCCGATCAATTCCCACTAACAACTCTATTGATTAGCTGCAGTAACATTTTTCATTTATTAATTATGAGGAATATGTTCTTGGGACTTTACTCTCTCTCTCTCTCACACACACACACACACACACACACACACACACACACACATCTAGCTCTTCCCTGTTGTTTGTATCACTTTTGCTCTTTCGTATTCTCTCTTCTTCCATTCTGTCGATCCCAGAAGAATATTCTGGTCTATGGTGTTGTAATGATGAACGTTCTTTCAGATCATCTCTGACAGGGTCTGACCAGGAGGAGTCAATCTCTCTCTCTCTCTCTCTCTCTCTCTCTCTCTCTCTCTCCCTCCCTCCCTCCCTCCCTCCCTCCCTCCCTCTCTCTCTCTCTCTCTCTCTCTCTCTCTCTCTCTCTCTCTCTCTCCATATCCCCCTATACAGCACCATCTCTCCCTAAATTCCCATAAAGGATTCTTTTGCTCTCTCAGAATCAGTTCTGATAAAGACAGAGATACAAATCTCGAAACAGTTGTGAGTGCTGGTGGATCTCTGTCTTTTTTCAGTTGCAGATAAAAAGGAGTATTATTATCTCAGCACTGAGCCAAGTGTGAGATGACACTGAGACCTTCACTTAAACTCCAGAGGGTACATGGGAGACATCTCTGGACTCTTTCACTCTCATCATCTGAGCAGACACAAGTCACTACAGAGATATTAAGGAGGAACTGTACTCCTCAGATACACAGTGAGGTGTAGTATAGTGAAATGAAGTGTGTCTCGTTGTTTTCATGTGTAAATGTTTCATTAATCTCTCACACTTTGAGATAGTGACAGGTTTCTTTTACTTTAAGACTGTGTGAGAGTGAGACGGTATTACTTTGAGACTGTGTGAGAGTAAGATTAAACTACTTTGAGATGGAGTGGACAGTATTAATTTGAGACATTTTGAGAGTGAGACAGTATTACCTTGAGACACAGTGAGACAGTATTACTTTGAGACTCTGTGAGCATGAGACAGTATTATTTTGAGATAGAGTGAGACAGTATTACTTTGAGACTGTGTGTGAGCAAGAAAGTATTACTTTGAGACACTTTTACTTTGAGAATGTGTGAGAGTGAGGCAGTATAATTTTGAGACTGTGTGAGAGTAAGACAGTGTTACTTTGAGACACAGTGAGACAGTATTACTTTGAGACACAGTGAGACAGTATTACTTTGAGACACAGTGAGACAGTATTACTTTGAGACTCTGTGAGCATGAGACAGTATTATTTTAAGATAGAGTGAGACAGTATTCCTTTGAGACTGTGTGTGAGTGAGACGGTTATTATTTTGAGACTGTGTGAGAGCAAGAAAGTATTACTTTGAGACAGTGTGAGAGTAAGACAGTATTACTTTGCGACACAGTGAGACAGTATTACTTTGAGACACAGTGAGACAGTACTACTTTGAGACTGTGAGCATGAGACAGTATTATTTTGAGATAGAGTGAGACAGTATTACTTTGAGAATGTGTGAGAGTGAGACAGTATAATTTTGAGACTGTGTGAGAATAAGACAGTATTACTTTGAGACTCTGTGAGTGAGACAGTATTATTTAGAGACTTTGTAAGAGGTTGTTCTCACTCATTTTCACTTTGACCATCAACCAGTAATGGATGTCCGAACTTAGCCCTGTGTTTGTGTGTTGTGAATGCTCGCAAGGCACCAGGCCCGGATGGAGTACATGGCCAAGCAGCTAGCTGGAGTCTTCACAGACATTTCCAACCTGTCACTGGCCCAGGAGGTTGTACTTAAGACCACCACCATTGTGCAAGAGCTGAAACATTCGAGAGCTTCTGACCTGAATAACTTCTGCCCTGTTGCATTCACCCCATTATCTCCAAGTGCTTCGAAAGACTAGTTACTTCTCATGTAAAATCATGTCTGCCTGCTGCACTGAACCCACACCAGGTTGCCTCAGATACAGGTCAACTGAAGATGCCACCTGGACTGCCAAAACTCATGTCAGAATACTGTTCATCGACTTTAGTTCAGCATTCAACACTGTGATTCCATCAAAGCTGATCTCTTTTAACAGCAAATCTCTCTGTAGTTGGATTCTGGACTTCCTTAAGTTAGATCAACTCTTCTCATCCACCATCACCCTGAACACTGGTGTGCCACATGGTTGTGATCTGGGACCCCTCCTTTACTCCCTTTTCATCCATGAAACCATGACTGTGTTCCTCTTTAAGTCTCCAACTCCATAATCGAGTTTGCAGATGACACCACAGTGATGGGTCTGATCAGAGGTGACAGTGAGATGAGCCTATACAGTGATGAAGTACTGGACCTGGCTGCGACGACAACAACCTTGTTCTCAACACCTAGATAACCAAAGACATCATCATGGACTTTAGGAGCATTAGGAATCAGGCACACACTCCAATCTACATCAGCAGGCACCACCACAGTGACAGTGTTTCTGAATGTGTAGGAATATTATCTTGCTGAAACATTCCAATGCCATTAGGGAATTCAGTTACCATGAAGGGTGTACATGGTCTTCAGAAGTGTGGTAAGTGTCAGAGAAACATTCAGATGAACAGCAGGACCCAGGGCTTCCCTGCAGAACATTACTCAGGGCAACACATTGGCACATGAGCTTAGCTACGTTCTGGTGCCATCGCTTCCACCAGGGCATTGCTGCACAAGCACCTGGCCATTCACATGGAGAAGAAAACGTTATTAATTATAGTCGACATTCATGACTGTAAAACACACTTTTTATAAAATTCAAATTTCCTCACCATTTGCTACTTTTCAGTCAGTTTACGCTTTTGTCGGTTTGTGTGTACGAAGCCCCAGTGTCTGTAAATGATTGAAAAGACAGTATGCAGTATGCACAGTATGCTAGGTTTCTCTCTCTCTCTCTCTCTCTCTCATGAGCTCATAGCGGAGGCATCTGTCATTCTTTTAGACCATGGAGAGAATCCCAAATGCTGAAAAGAGCAAATCGCAATGAGAATGAGAATCGCAATATTGCTCTATTCCTTAAGGTGGAAATGTCTCTAAACTCCAGAGACAACTAACTGCATTACCGACAGGACTACAAAATCAAACACCTCAAGCTGCAAATTTGAGGTGAATTGTCTTCTCTAATAACTGTCCTGGTGTGTGAGTGAATGAGCGAGTATATGAATGAATGTCTGTGTGTGTGTGAGTGAATGAGTGAATGTGTGAGAACATAGATATGGATTGGCGCTCTGTCCTGGGTGAACCCTTAGTGGCCGATGCAGTCCTCCAGGTGGATGGTGGTACCTGGTTGAGAGTACGCTCGCTGTGTGTGTGTGTTGAGTGTTGATTGTAAAGTGTCCTTGGGTTTCTAGAAAGGCACTATATAAGTGTAACGTAAAAAAAAATTATTAAAAACAAAACAAATGAGTAGGGTGGCATGGTGGCGCAGCAGGTAGTGTCTCTGTCACATCTCCAGGTTCCTGTGGGTTCAAGTCCCACTTGGGGTGACTATCTGTGAGGAGTGTGGTGTGTACTCCCTGTGTCTGTGTGGGTTTCCTCCGGGTGACTGTCTGTGAGGAGTGTGGTGTGTTCTCCCTGTGTCTGTGTGGGTTTCCTCCGGGTGACTGTCTGTGAGGAGTGTAGTGTGTTCTCCCTGTGTCTGCGTGGGTTTCCTCCGGGTGACTGTCTGTGAGGAGTGTGGTGTGTTCTCCCTGTGTCTGCGTGGGTTTCCTCCGGGTGACTGTCTGTGAGGAGTGTGGTGTGTTCTCCCTGTGTCTGCGTGGGTTTCCTCCGGGTGACTGTCTGTGAGGAGTGTGGTGTGTTCTCCCTGTGTCTGCTTGGGTTTCCTCCGGGTGACTGTCTGTGAGGAATGTGGTGTGTTCTCTCTGTGTCTGCGTGGGTTTCCTCCGGGTGACTGTCTGTGAGGAGTGTGGTGTGTTCTCCTTGTGTCTGTGTGGGTTTCCTCTGGGTGACTGTCTGTGAGGAGTGTGGTGTGTTCTCCCTGTGTCTGCGTGGGTTTTCTCTAGGTGACTGTCTGTGAGAAGTGTGGTGTGTTCTCCCTGTGTCTGTGTGGGTTTCCTCCAGGTGACTGTCTGTGAGGAGTGTGGTGTGTTCTCCCTGTGTCTGTGTGGGTTTCCTCCGGGTGACTGTCTGTGAGGAGTGTGGTGTGTTCTCCCTGTGTCTGTGTGGGTTTCCTCCGGGTGACTGTCTGTGAGGAGTGTGGTGTGTTCTCCCTGTGTCTGTGTGGGTTTCCTCCGGGTGACTGTCTGTGAGGAGTGTGGTGTGTTCTCCCTGTGTCTGTGTGGGTTTCCTCCGGCTGCTCCAGTTTTTTCCCACGGTCCAAAAAAAAGCACACATTGGTAGGTGGATTGGAGACTCAAAAGTGTCCGTAGGTGTGAGCGTGTGAGTGAATGTGTGTGTGTGCGTTGCCCCGTGATGGACTGGCGCCCCCTCCAGGGTGTGTTCCTTCTTTGCGCCCAGTGATTCCGGGTAGGCTATGGACCCTGAACTGGATAAGGTCAAAAGAATCGTATACATCCCATTTAAACCTGGTCTTACTCCGCTGCTCATGGTCCAGGTCAGGTACCCAATGAAGGAGTTTGAGGGATGGACAAGGGTCAGTCTGTGGTGATGCACCTCTGCGTTCTGAGATTTTATTCACTTCTCCTGTCACTCCTACTGTTACTTTGTGTGTGTGTGTGTGTGTGTGTGAGTGAGTGAGTGTGTGTGTGTGTTGCCAGTGTCTTCAAATGAAATCAAAGTGAAAAATGACAGTGAATGGAGGTAGGAGGTTTGTCCTGAATGTGGCACCATATACAAATACACAAACATAGTGTGAGACATGGGGGGGCTATAACCTTGCCAGGGTGTGTGTTAGACCTCTAAAAATAAATCTGATTAGAGTTTCAGCCCAAGGCTCCGGAGGCCAGACCGATGAGAGTATTGATGAGTGGAGTCCAGCAGAGGAGAGAGGGAGAGAGGGAGGGAGAGGGAGAGAGAGAGAAAGAGAGAGAGAAAAGCCACTGGCCAGCGGCCATAGTAAACCTATTGATCCACACCCGGCCCATCTGTGCACAACACAGTGAATACACAGACAATTCCCACCTCTCTCTCTCTCTCTCTCTCTCTCTCTCTCTCTCTCTCTCTCTCTGTATCTTTTCCTATATCTGGCACTATTGCCACCCCCCTCCCCCGCTTTTTCTTTCTATCTCTTTCTCTATCACAAACTATGTTCCTCTCTCTCTCTCTCTCTCTCTCTCTCTCTCTCTCTCTCTCTCTCCTTATCTTCCTCCATCTCTTTACAATTCTTTCCTTTTCAAACTTTCCTCTTGTCTCTCCTCCATCTTGTATTTCAGTTATTTCTTACACATTTGTCTTTCTTTCTCACTCGCAACTCACATATTTTAAGTTTGTTTATATTTCATTCTCTCTCTCTCTCTCTCTCTCTCTCTCTTTCTCTACCTCTCTCTGTTCCTCCTTATGTGTGTGTGTGTGTGTGTGTGTGTGTGTTAGACAGTTTGTTGCGTGAGTTGGCCTTGTTCAGACAGTTTGTTCTGGAGTCACTGCTAAATCACTGATGACGTTTTTATGGTGCATACGGCAGAGCAAATAGGCAGACACACACACACACACACACACACACACACACACACACACTGTGGTTCGTCATAAAGTAAAGACCAAATTACTCTTAAAACTGATTCTGTGATCAATACGAGACTCAGCCTCCAATCAGTGGACAGGAGAAGGTCGAGTGTTCAACAAAGTCAACACCGACCACCGGCCACAAGGAGGACACTCACACTTTCTCATCCGTAACTGTTTGTGTCTGTGTGTGTGTGTGTGTGTTTGTGTGTGTGTGTGTGTGTGTGTGTGTGTGTGTGTGTGTGTGTGTGTGTGTGTGTGTGTGTGTGTGTGTGTGTGGCTTACCTGCAGCACACTGCAGTGAGGGGCAGCCGAGAGGAAGCAGAAAGTGAAAACATGGCGTCCTGAGCTGTACTCCAGTCAATGGTCACAGATTTTCTCTACAAGTGAAACGGTTTGAAGTCTGATTTGATTTTTGAATCATGTGATTTGACATCTGAGTTAAATCATGAATCTTCAAATCTGACATCTGAGTTGATTTATGACTCACAAGATCCAACATCTGAGTTGAGTTGTGAATCATGAGATTTGACATGAGTTGTGACTCATAAGATCTGATTTGAGATGTGACAATTGACATCTGAGTTGAGTTGTGAATCATGATATCCGACATTTGAGTTTTGACTCATGAGATCCAACATCTGATTTGAGTTGTGACTCATGAGATCCAACATCTGAGTTGAGTGGTGAATTGTAAGATCTGACACCTGAGTTGTGACTAATGAGATCTGATTTGAAATGTGACAAATGAGATCTGATCTGAGTTGTGACTCATGAGATCTGACATCTGAGTTGAGATGTGAATCATGATATACGACATTTGAGTTTTGACTCATGAGATCTGATTTGAGTTTTGACTCATGCAATCCAACATCTGAGTTGAGTTGTGACTCATAAGATCTGATTTGAGATGTGACAAATGAGATCTGATCTGAGTTGTGACTCATGAGATCTGAAATCTGAGTTGAGTTGTGAATCATGATATCCGACATTTGAGTTTTGACTCATGAGATCCAACATCTGATTTGAGTTTTGACTCATGAGATCCAACATCTGAGTTGAGTTGTGAATCATGAGATTTGACAGTTGAGTTGTGACTAATGAGATCTGATTTGAGATGTGACAAATTGGTTCTGATCTGAGTTGTGACTCATGAGATCTGACATCTGAGTTGAGATGTGAATCATGATATCCGACATTTGAGTTTTGACTCATGAGATCTGATTTGAGTTTTTACTCATGAGGTCCAACATCTGAGTTGAGTTGTGACTCATGAGATTTGACACTTGAGTTGAGTTATGATTCAGGAAATCTGATATCTGAGTTGAGTTATGATTCAGGAAATCTGATATCTGATGTCAGTTGTAAATCATGAGATCTGACTGGAGTTGAGTTGTGAGTTGTAAGATCTTTAATTTGAGTAACTGTAAAGAAAGCCCTTGTTGATTGGGCTTTTTCAATCTCTGACCCTGTGGTAAAGGTCAGTTCTGTTTCTATAGCGACAGCCCTTTGGTGTCCAGCTGTCCGTCAAATCCATCGCTGTGGAGAAGCCAAACAAACACAGTGTGGGGTAAAGAGTGTGTGACATTTTAAACACGAGGAAAAGCTTAAACACACCAACATGTACACACACACACACACACACACACACACACACACATACACACACACACACACAAAGCTAATACTCACACTGTAAAGATACAGTGGACAAACATGGCAGCACCACATACAGAAATGTAGTACAGATGCATACACACATACAAATACATTACACACATAGCGTAAGCACACACACACACACACACACACACACACACACACAGAGCGGTTTACCTGCGAGTCGATATGAGTCACTCAAACGTCCAGCAGGCCACACAAGGTGAAACCACAGGGAGAGTTCAGGAAGAGGTGAGTACATGATATTACAGCCTCCACACAGCAGCACAGAGCACTTTGATGGTGGAACTCTGTTTACCTTCACGCTTAAGGCCTTAAACCTACCACAAATACACACAGAACCCCCTCGGTTTTGGACCACCAAGAACCTGGAGACTGGGTTCAAACACCCTTACACACATCCCTTATATTCTGAGAATTAGGGCTGCTTTAAGGGTCACCCACAGATGCTCAATTACACACACACACACAGCTTACATTACCTCTATAACAAAGCATGAAATGAATCGAGATGCTCTGGAACAGCTGCACATGAGCTTAATGTCACCAAACTCCATGACAACCTCAGGTTAGAGGGGTTTAAAAACATAGAACATAGAAAATTCTGGAGAACTACTGTTCTCACAGCAAAACAAACCCCCTCCGTTTGTGTTCACTCAGCTCTGCATTTTTAAGGTGGTTTTACAGACAGGTAGTGTCTCAGTCACAGCTCCAGGGACCTGGAGGTTATGGGTTCAAGTCCCGCTCCGGGTGACTGTCTGTGAGGAGTGTGGTGTGTTCTCCCTGTGTCTGTGTGGGTTTCCTTCTGGTGACTGTCTGTGAGGAGTGTGGTGTGTTCTCCCTGTGTCTGCGTGGGTTTCCTCCGGGTGACTGTCTGTGAGGAGTGTGGTGTGTTCTCCCTGTGTCTGCGTGGGTTTCCTCCGGGTGACTGTCTGTGAGGAGTGTGGTGTGTTCTCCCTGTGTCTGCGTGGGCTTCCTCTGGGTGACTGTCTGTGAGGAGTGTGGTGTCTTCTCCCTGTGTCTGCGTGGGATTCCTCTGGGTGACTGTCTGTGAGGAGTGTGGTGTGTTCTCCCTGTGTCTGCGTGGGTTTCCTCTGGGTGACTGTCTGTGAGGAGTGTGGTGTATTCTCCCTGTGTCTGTGTGGGTTTCCTCCAGGTGACTGTCTGTGAGGAGTGTGTTGTGTTCTCCCTGTGTCTGTGTGGGTTTCCTCTGGGTGACTGTCTGTGAGGAGTGTGGTGTGTTCTCCCTGTGTTTGCGTGGGTTTCCTCCGGGTGACTGTCTGTGAGGAGTGTGGTGTGTTCTCTCTGTGTCTGCATGGGTTTCCTCAGGGTGACTGTCTGTGAGGAGTGTGGTGTGTTCTCGCTGTGTCTGTGTGGTTTTCCTCCAGGTGCTTCTGTTTCCTTCCACGCTCCAAAAACACTTGTTGGTAGTGCAGACAAGGGTGTGAGTGTGTGAGTGAATGTGTGAGTGTGTGTTGCTCTGTGAAGGACTGGCGTCTTCTCCATGGTTTGATCCAGGTAGGCTCTGGACACACCGCTGCCCTGAACTGGATAAGGGTTACAAACAATGAATGAATGAATTAGAAGTGTGGCCAAATTAACATATGACCAATACCCTCAGTATACATTAAGCATAAAATAATATAATTTAAAATACGCATTAATAGTGATTATGTACACATTAGTGGTTCCAAAATAACATAATTTATTACACATTTTCCTCAACAAGAGATACAACGAAAATCCAGCTCTGCCCTGAAGGACAGCATACCCCAGGGCTAGGATTGACTGCCTCTGTCCTAACGGCCTCGGAGGATAATCTGAACCCAGAGGTTGATCTCAATCACGGTGTAAAAGGAACTTTACGTATGACTTTTCAATGAGAGCCATTTTGCTTGTAATTGAAGGCACCTTATTAGTCACGAGCCTCGGGACGGAAAATATGATTTTGCTCCGGTGAGGGCTGCTGCAATATTTTAGGCCGGATGGGGCAGCTGGCTGTCAGCTGGCGAAACTTGCCGGTGGTTTACGGTTATATACGGCCACTATAAGCGTGCGATCCAGCGCTTGTCCAAACAGGGCAGACGTGCGAAGGGGACTGGAGGTTAATAGAGCGCAGCTCGGTTTTAATTGGAAAAGAGAGAGAGGGAGCTGTTATTGCGGTAATAAGAGAGATCCCGGAGATGAACGGTTCACCCTAGAGGAGGTTAATGAAGATCCGCGTGTGGTGCGCTCCTTCTGGACACGAGGGTTAACTGTTTCCCCGCTCCCTCTGCCCTGCCCCTGGGGAAAAGCCAAGCAGAATGAGGGGCCATCCATCTCACCACAAGGGGAGGACAGGGCAGGACAAAAGAGGACATGCACGGACACCAAAGCTGGAGTCTCAGTGTCTTGGTCTTTACAGTAAAGACTAACAAAGCCAAAGCTGGAGTCTCAGTGTCTTGGTCTTTACAGTAAAGACTAACAAAGCCAATGCTGGAGTCTCAGCGTCTTGGTCTTTACAGTAAAGACTAACAAAGCCAAAGCTGGAGTCTCAGCGTCTTGGTCTTTACAGTAAAGTATAACAAAGCCAAAGCTGGAGTCTCAGTGTCTTGGTCTTTACAGTAAAGACTAACAAAGCCAAAGCTGGAGTCTCAGTGTCTTGGTCTTTACATTAAAGACTAACAAAGCCAAAGCTGGAGTCTCAGTGTCTTGGTCTTTACATTAAAGACTAACAAAGCCAAAGCTGGAGTCTCAGTGTCTTGGTCTTTACATTAAAGACTAACAAAGCCAAAGCTGGAGTTTCAGTGTCCAGTAAAGACTAACAAAGCCAAAGCTGGAGTCTCAGCATCTTGGTCTTTACAGTAAAGACTAACAAAGCCAATGCTGGAGTCTCAGCATCTTGGTATTTACAGTAAAGACTAACAAAGCCAAGGCTGGAGTCTCAGCATCTTGGTCTTTACAGTAAAGACTAACAAAGCCAAAGCTGGAGTCTCAGTGTCTTGGTCTTTACATTAAAGACTAACAAAGCCAAAGCTGGAGTTTCAGTGTCCAGTAAAGACTAACAAAGCCAAAGCTGGAGTCTCAGCATCTTGGTCTTTAAAGTAAAGACTAACAAAGCCAATGCTGGAGTCTCAGCGTCTTGGTCTTTACAGTAAAGACTAACAAAGCCAAAGCTAGAGTCTCAGTGTCTTGGTCTTTACAGTAAAGACTAACAAAGCCAAAGCTGGAGTCTCAGTGTCTTGGTCTTTACATTAAAGACTAACAAAGCCAAAGCTGGAGTCTCAGTGTCTTGGTCTTTACATTAAAGACTAACAAAGCCAAAGCTGGAGTTTCAGTGTCCAGTAAAGACTAACAAAGCCAAAGCTGGAGTCTCAGCATCTTGGTCTTTACAGTAAAGACTAACAAAGCCAATGCTGGAGTCTCAGCATCTTGGTATTTACAGTAAAGACTAACAAAGCCAAGGCTGGAGTCTCAGCATCTTGGTCTTTACAGTAAAGACTAACAAAGCCAAAGCTGGAGTCTCAGTGTCTTGGTCTTTACATTAAAGACTAACAAAGCCAAAGCTGGAGTTTCAGTGTCCAGTAAAGACTAACAAAGCCAAAGCTGGAGTCTCAGCATCTTGGTCTTTACAGTAAAGACTAACAAAGCCAAAGCTGGAGTCTCAGCATCTTGGTCTTTACATTAAAGACTAACAAAGCCAAAGCTGGAGTCTCAGTGTCTTGGTCTTTACATTAAAGACTAACAAAGCCAAAGCTGGAGTTTCAGTGTCCAGTAAAGACTAACAAAGCCAAAGCTGGAGTCTCAGCATCTTGGTCTTTACAGTAAAGACTAACAAAGCCAATGCTGGAGTCTCAGCATCTTGGTCTTTACAGTAAAGACTAACAAAGCCAAAGCTGGAGTCTCAGCATCTTGGTCTTTACAGTAAAGACTAACAAAGCCAAAGCTGGAGTCTCAGTGTCTTGGTCTTTACATTAAAGACTAACAAAGCCAAAGCTGGAGTTTCAGTGTCCAGTAAAGACTAACAAAGCCAATGCTGGAGTCTCAGCATCTTGGTCTTTACAGTAAAGACTAACAAAGCCAATGCTGGAGTCTCAGCGTCTTGGTCTTTACAGTAAAGTATAACAAAGCCAAAGCTGGAGTCTCAGTGTCTTGGTCTTTACAGTAAAGACTAACAAAGCCAAAGCTGGAGTCTCAGTGTTTTGGTCTTTACATTAAAGACTAACAAAGCCAATGCTGGAGTCTCAGCGTCTTGGTCTTTACAGTAAAGACTAACAAAGCCAAAGCTGGAGTCTCAGCATCTTGGTCTTTACAGTAAAGACTAACAAAGCCAAAGCTGGAGTCTCAGTGTCTTGGTCTTTACATTAAAGACTAACAAAGCCAAAGCTGGAGTTTCAGTGTCCAGTAAAGACTAACAAAGCCAATGCTGGAGTCTCAGCATCTTGGTCTTTACAGTAAAGACTAACAAAGCCAATGCTGGAGTCTCAGCGTCTTGGTCTTTACAGTAAAGTATAACAAAGCCAAAGCTGGAGTCTCAGTGTCTTGGTCTTTACAGTAAAGACTAACAAAGCCAAAGCTGGAGTCTCAGTGTCTTGGTCTTTACAGTAAAGACTAACAAAGCCAATGCTGGAGTCTCAGCGTCTTGGTCTTTACAGTAAAGACTAACAAAGCCAAAGCTGGAGTCTCAGCGTCTTGGTCTTTACAGTAAAGTATAACAAAGCCAAAGCTGGAGTCTCAGTGTCTTGGTCTTTACAGTAAAGACTAACAAAGCCAAAGCTGGAGTCTCAGTGTCTTGGTCTTTACATTAAAGACTAACAAAGCCAAAGCTGGAGTCTCAGCATCTTGGTCTTTACAGTAAAGACTAACAAAGCCAAAGCTGGAGTCTCAGTGTCTTGGTCTTTACAGTAAAGACTAACAAAGCCAAAGCTGGAGTTTCAGTGTCCAGTAAAGACTAACAAAGCCAATGCTGGAGTCTCAGCATCTTGGTCTTTAAAGTAAAGACTAACAAAGCCAATGCTGGAGTCTCAGCGTCTTGGTCTTTACAGTAAAGACTAACAAAGCCAAAGCTAGAGTCTCAGTGTCTTGGTCTTTACAGTAAAGACTAACAAAGCCAAAGCTGGAGTCTCAGTGTCTTGGTCTTTACATTAAAGACTAACAAAGCCAAAGCTGGAGTCTCAGTGTCTTGGTCTTTACATTAAAGACTAACAAAGCCAAAGCTGGAGTTTCAGTGTCCAGTAAAGACTAACAAAGCCAAAGCTGGAGTCTCAGCATCTTGGTCTTTACAGTAAAGACTAACAAAGCCAATGCTGGAGTCTCAGCATCTTGGTCTTTACAGTAAAGACTAACAAAGCCAAAGCTGGAGTCTCAGCATCTTGGTCTTTACAGTAAAGACTAACAAAGCCAAAGCTGGAGTCTCAGTGTCTTGGTCTTTACATTAAAGACTAACAAAGCCAAAGCTGGAGTTTCAGTGTCCAGTAAAGACTAACAAAGCCAAAGCTGGAGTCTCAGCATCTTGGTCTTTACAGTAAAGACTAACAAAGCCAATGCTGGAGTCTCAGCATCTTGGTCTTTACAGTAAAGACTAACAAAGCCAAAGCTGGAGTCTCAGCATCTTGGTCTTTACAGTAAAGACTAACAAAGCCAAAGCTGGAGTCTCAGTGTCTTGGTCTTTACAGTAAAGACTAACAAAGCCAAAGCTGGAGTTTCAGTGTCCAGTAAAGACTAACAAAGCCAATGCTGGAGTCTCAGCATCTTGGTCTTTAAAGTAAAGACTAACAAAGCCAATGCTGGAGTCTCAGCGTCTTGGTCTTTACAGTAAAGACTAACAAAGCCAAAGCTAGAGTCTCAGTGTCTTGGTCTTTACAGTAAAGACTAACAAAGCCAAAGCTGGAGTCTCAGTGTCTTGGTCTTTACATTAAAGACTAACAAAGCCAAAGCTGGAGTCTCAGTGTCTTGGTCTTTACATTAAAGACTAACAAAGCCAAAGCTGGAGTTTCAGTGTCCAGTAAAGACTAACAAAGCCAAAGCTGGAGTCTCAGCATCTTGGTCTTTACAGTAAAGACTAACAAAGCCAATGCTGGAGTCTCAGCATCTTGGTCTTTACAGTAAAGACTAACAAAGCCAAGGCTGGAGTCTCAGCATCTTGGTCTTTACAGTAAAGACTAACAAAGCCAAAGCTGGAGTCTCAGTGTCTTGGTCTTTACATTAAAGACTAACAAAGCCAAAGCTGGAGTTTCAGTGTCCAGTAAAGACTAACAAAGCCAAAGCTGGAGTCTCAGCATCTTGGTCTTTACAGTAAAGACTAACAAAGCCAAAGCTGGAGTCTCAGCATCTTGGTCTTTACATTAAAGACTAACAAAGCCAAAGCTGGAGTCTCAGTGTCTTGGTCTTTACATTAAAGACTAACAAAGCCAAAGCTGGAGTTTCAGTGTCCAGTAAAGACTAACAAAGCCAAAGCTGGAGTCTCAGCATCTTGGTCTTTACAGTAAAGACTAACAAAGCCAATGCTGGAGTCTCAGCATCTTGGTCTTTACAGTAAAGACTAACAAAGCCAAAGCTGGAGTCTCAGCATCTTGGTCTTTACAGTAAAGACTAACAAAGCCAAAGCTGGAGTCTCAGCATCTTGGTCTTTACAGTAAAGACTAACAAAGCCAAAGCTGGAGTCTCAGTGTCTTGGTCTTTACATTAAAGACTAACAAAGCCAAAGCTGGAGTTTCAGTGTCCAGTAAAGACTAACAAAGCCAATGCTGGAGTCTCAGCATCTTGGTCTTTACAGTAAAGACTAACAAAGCCAATGCTGGAGTCTCAGCGTCTTGGTCTTTACAGTAAAGTATAACAAAGCCAAAGCTGGAGTCTCAGTGTCTTGGTCTTTACAGTAAAGACTAACAAAGCCAAAGCTGGAGTCTCAGTGTTTTGGTCTTTACATTAAAGACTAACAAAGCCAATGCTGGAGTCTCAGCGTCTTGGTCTTTACAGTAAAGACTAACAAAGCCAAAGCTGGAGTCTCAGCATCTTGGTCTTTACAGTAAAGACTAACAAAGTCAAAGCTGGAGTCTCAGTGTCTTGGTCTTTACATTAAAGACTAACAAAGCCAAAGCTGGAGTTTCAGTGTCCAGTAAAGACTAACAAAGCCAATGCTGGAGTCTCAGCATCTTGGTCTTTACAGTAAAGACTAACAAAGCCAATGCTGGAGTCTCAGCGTCTTGGTCTTTACAGTAAAGTATAACAAAGCCAAAGCTGGAGTCTCAGTGTCTTGATCTTTACAGTAAAGACTAACAAAGCCAATGCTGGAGTCTCAGCGTCTTGGTCTTTACAGTAAAGACTAACAAAGCCAAAGCTGGAGTCTCAGCGTCTTGGTCTTTACAGTAAAGTATAACAAAGCCAAAGCTGGAGTCTCAGTGTCTTGGTCTTTACAGTAAAGACTAACAAAGCCAAAGCTGGAGTCTCAGTGTCTTGGTCTTTACATTAAAGACTAACAAAGCCAAAGCTGGAGTCTCAGCATCTTGGTCTTTACAGTAAAGACTAACAAAGCCAAAGCTGGAGTCTCAGTGTCTTGGTCTTTACAGTAAAGACTAACAAAGCCAAAGCTGGAGTTTCAGTGTCCAGTAAAGACTAACAAAGCCAATGCTGGAGTCTCAGCATCTTGGTCTTTAAAGTAAAGACTAACAAAGCCAATGCTGGAGTCTCAGCGTCTTGGTCTTTACAGTAAAGACTAACAAAGCCAAAGCTAGAGTCTCAGTGTCTTGGTCTTTACAGTAAAGACTAACAAAGCCAAAGCTGGAGTCTCAGTGTCTTGGTCTTTACATTAAAGACTAACAAAGCCAAAGCTGGAGTCTCAGTGTCTTGGTCTTTACATTAAAGACTAACAAAGCCAAAGCTGGAGTTTCAGTGTCCAGTAAAGACTAACAAAGCCAAAGCTGGAGTCTCAGCATCTTGGTCTTTACAGTAAAGACTAACAAAGCCAATGCTGGAGTCTCAGCATCTTGATCTTTACAGTAAAGACTAACAAAGCCAAAGCTGGAGTCTCAGCATCTTGGTCTTTACAGTAAAGACTAACAAAGCCAAAGCTGGAGTCTCAGTGTCTTGGTCTTTACATTAAAGACTAACAAAGCCAAAGCTGGAGTTTCAGTGTCCAGTAAATACTAACAAAGCCAAAGCTGGAGTCTCAGCATCTTGGTCTTTACAGTAAAGACTAACAAAGCCAAAGCTGGAGTCTCAGCATCTTGGTCTTTACATTAAAGACTAACAAGGCCAAAGCTGGAGTCTCAGTGTCTTGGTCTTTACATTAAAGACTAACAAAGCCAAAGCTGGAGTTTCAGTGTCCAGTAAAGACTAACAAAGCCAAAGCTGGAGTCTCAGCATCTTGGTCTTTACAGTAAAGACTAACAAAGCCAATGCTGGAGTCTCAGCATCTTGGTCTTTACAGTAAAGACTAACAAAGCCAAAGCTGGAGTCTCAGCATCTTGGTCTTTACAGTAAAGACTAACAAAGCCAAAGCTGGAGTCTCAGCATCTTGGTCTTTACATTAAAGACTAACAAAGCCAAAGCTGGAGTCTCAGTGTCTTGGTCTTTACATTAAAGACTAACAAAGCCAAAGCTGGAGTTTCAGTGTCCAGTAAAGACTAACAAAGCCAAAGCTGGAGTCTCAGCATCTTGGTCTTTACAGTAAAGACTAACAAAGCCAATGCTGGAGTCTCAGCATCTTGGTCTTTACAGTAAAGACTAACAAAGCCAAAGCTGGAGTCTCAGCATCTTGGTCTTTACAGTAAAGACTAACAAAGCCAAAGCTGGAGTCTCAGTGTCTTGGTCTTTACATTAAAGACTAACAAAGCCAAAGCTGGAGTTTCAGTGTCCAGTAAAGACTAACAAAGCCAATGCTGGAGTCTCAGCATCTTGGTCTTTACAGTAAAGACTAACAAAGCCAATGCTGGAGTCTCAGCGTCTTGGTCTTTACAGTAAAGTATAACAAAGCCAAAGCTGGAGTCTCAGTGTCTTGGTCTTTACAGTAAAGACTAACAAAGCCAAAGCTGGAGTCTCAGTGTTTTGGTCTTTACATTAAAGACTAACAAAGCCAATGCTGGAGTCTCAGCGTCTTGGTCTTTACAGTAAAGACTAACAAAGCCAAAGCTGGAGTCTCAGCATCTTGGTCTTTACAGTAAAGACTAACAAAGTCAAAGCTGGAGTCTCAGTGTCTTGGTCTTTACATTAAAGACTAACAAAGCCAAAGCTGGAGTTTCAGTGTCCAGTAAAGACTAACAAAGCCAATGCTGGAGTCTCAGCATCTTGGTCTTTACAGTAAAGACTAACAAAGCCAATGCTGGAGTCTCAGCGTCTTGGTCTTTACAGTAAAGTATAACAAAGCCAAAGCTGGAGTCTCAGTGTCTTGGTCTTTACAGTAAAGACTAACAAAGCCAAAGCTGGAGTCTCAGTGTCTTGATCTTTACAGTAAAGACTAACAAAGCCAATGCTGGAGTCTCAGCGTCTTGGTCTTTACAGTAAAGACTAACAAAGCCAAAGCTGGAGTCTCAGCGTCTTGGTCTTTACAGTAAAGTATAACAAAGCCAAAGCTGGAGTCTCAGTGTCTTGGTCTTTACAGTAAAGACTAACAAAGCCAAAGCTGGAGTCTCAGTGTCTTGGTCTTTACATTAAAGACTAACAAAGCCAAAGCTGGAGTCTCAGCATCTTGGTCTTTACAGTAAAGACTAACAAAGCCAAAGCTGGAGTCTCAGTGTCTTGGTCTTTACAGTAAAGACTAACAAAGCCAAAGCTGGAGTTTCAGTGTCCAGTAAAGACTAACAAAGCCAATGCTGGAGTCTCAGCATCTTGGTCTTTAAAGTAAAGACTAACAAAGCCAATGCTGGAGTCTCAGCGTCTTGGTCTTTACAGTAAAGACTAACAAAGCCAAAGCTAGAGTCTCAGTGTCTTGGTCTTTACAGTAAAGACTAACAAAGCCAAAGCTGGAGTCTCAGTGTCTTGGTCTTTACATTAAAGACTAACAAAGCCAAAGCTGGAGTCTCAGTGTCTTGGTCTTTACATTAAAGACTAACAAAGCCAAAGCTGGAGTTTCAGTGTCCAGTAAAGACTAACAAAGCCAAAGCTGGAGTCTCAGCATCTTGGTCTTTACAGTAAAGACTAACAAAGCCAATGCTGGAGTCTCAGCATCTTGATCTTTACAGTAAAGACTAACAAAGCCAAAGCTGGAGTCTCAGCATCTTGGTCTTTACAGTAAAGACTAACAAAGCCAAAGCTGGAGTCTCAGTGTCTTGGTCTTTACATTAAAGACTAACAAAGCCAAAGCTGGAGTTTCAGTGTCCAGTAAATACTAACAAAGCCAAAGCTGGAGTCTCAGCATCTTGGTCTTTACAGTAAAGACTAACAAAGCCAAAGCTGGAGTCTCAGCATCTTGGTCTTTACATTAAAGACTAACAAGGCCAAAGCTGGAGTCTCAGTGTCTTGGTCTTTACATTAAAGACTAACAAAGCCAAAGCTGGAGTTTCAGTGTCCAGTAAAGACTAACAAAGCCAAAGCTGGAGTCTCAGCATCTTGGTCTTTACAGTAAAGACTAACAAAGCCAATGCTGGAGTCTCAGCATCTTGGTCTTTACAGTAAAGACTAACAAAGCCAAAGCTGGAGTCTCAGCATCTTGGTCTTTACAGTAAAGACTAACAAAGCCAAAGCTGGAGTCTCAGTGTCTTGGTCTTTACATTAAAGACTAACAAAGCCAAAGCTGGAGTTTCAGTGTCCAGTAAAGACTAACAAAGCCAATGCTGGAGTCTCAGCATCTTGGTCTTTACAGTAAAGACTAACAAAGCCAATGCTGGAGTCTCAGCGTCTTGGTCTTTACAGTAAAGTATAACAAAGCCAAAGCTGGAGTCTCAGTGTCTTGGTCTTTACAGTAAAGACTAACAAAGCCAAAGCTGGAGTCTCAGTGTTTTGGTCTTTACATTAAAGACTAACAAAGCCAAAGCTGGAGTTTCAGTGTCCAGTAAAGACTAACAAAGCCAAAGCTGGAGTCTCAGCATCTTGGTCTTTACATTAAAGACTAACAAAGCCAAAGCTGGAGTCTCAGTGTCTTGGTCTTTACATTAAAGACTAACAAAGCCAAAGCTGGAGTTTCAGTGTCCAGTAAAGACTAACAAAGCCAAAGCTGGAGTCTCAGCATCTTGGTCTTTACAGTAAAGACTAACAAAGCCAATGCTGGAGTCTCAGCATCTTGGTCTTTACAGTAAAGACTAACAAAGCCAAAGCTGGAGTCTCAGCATCTTGGTCTTTACAGTAAAGACTAACAAAGCCAAAGCTGGAGTCTCAGTGTCTTGGTCTTTACATTAAAGACTAACAAAGCCAAAGCTGGAGTTTCAGTGTCCAGTAAAGACTAACAAAGCCAATGCTGGAGTCTCAGCATCTTGGTCTTTACAGTAAAGACTAACAAAGCCAATGCTGGAGTCTCAGCGTCTTGGTCTTTACAGTAAAGTATAACAAAGCCAAAGCTGGAGTCTCAGTGTCTTGGTCTTTACAGTAAAGACTAACAAAGCCAAAGCTGGAGTCTCAGTGTCTTGGTCTTTACATTAAAGACTAACAAAGCCAAAGCTGGAGTCTCAGCATCTTGGTCTTTACAGTAAAGACTAACAAAGCCAAAGCTGGAGTCTCAGTGTCTTGGTCTTTACAGTAAAGACTAACAAAGCCAAAGCTGGAGTCTCAGTGTCTTGGTCTTTACAGTAAAGACTAACAAAGCCAAAGCTGGAGTCTCAGTGTTTTGGTCTTTACATTAAAGACTAACAAAGCCAATGCTGGAGTCTCAGCGTCTTGGTCTTTACAGTAAAGACTAACAAAGCCAAAGCTGGAGTCTCAGCATCTTGGTCTTTACAGTAAAGACTAACAAAGCCAAAGCTGGAGTCTCAGTGTCTTGGTCTTTACATTAAAGACTAACAAAGCCAAAGCTGGAGTTTCAGTGTCCAGTAAAGACTAACAAAGCCAATGCTGGAGTCTCAGCATCTTGGTCTTTACAGTAAAGACTAACAAAGCCAATGCTGGAGTCTCAGCGTCTTGGTCTTTACAGTAAAGTATAACAAAGCCAAAGCTGGAGTCTCAGTGTCTTGGTCTTTACAGTAAAGACTAACAAAGCCAAAGCTGGAGTCTCAGTGTCTTGGTCTTTACAGTAAAGACTAACAAAGCCAATGCTGGAGTCTCAGCGTCTTGGTCTTTACAGTAAAGACTAACAAAGCCAAAGCTGGAGTCTCAGCGTCTTGGTCTTTACAGTAAAGTATAACAAAGCCAAAGCTGGAGTCTCAGTGTCTTGGTCTTTACAGTAAAGACTAACAAAGCCAAAGCTGGAGTCTCAGTGTCTTGGTCTTTACATTAAAGACTAACAAAGCCAAAGCTGGAGTCTCAGCATCTTGGTCTTTACAGTAAAGACTAACAAAGCCAAAGCTGGAGTCTCAGTGTCTTGGTCTTTACAGTAAAGACTAACAAAGCCAAAGCTGGAGTTTCAGTGTCCAGTAAAGACTAACAAAGCCAATGCTGGAGTCTCAGCATCTTGGTCTTTAAAGTAAAGACTAACAAAGCCAATGCTGGAGTCTCAGCGTCTTGGTCTTTACAGTAAAGACTAACAAAGCCAAAGCTAGAGTCTCAGTGTCTTGGTCTTTACAGTAAAGACTAACAAAGCCAAAGCTGGAGTCTCAGTGTCTTGGTCTTTACATTAAAGACTAACAAAGCCAAAGCTGGAGTCTCAGTGTCTTGGTCTTTACATTAAAGACTAACAAAGCCAAAGCTGGAGTTTCAGTGTCCAGTAAAGACTAACAAAGCCAAAGCTGGAGTCTCAGCATCTTGGTCTTTACAGTAAAGACTAACAAAGCCAATGCTGGAGTCTCAGCATCTTGGTCTTTACAGTAAAGACTAACAAAGCCAAAGCTGGAGTCTCAGCATCTTGGTCTTTACAGTAAAGACTAACAAAGCCAAAGCTGGAGTCTCAGTGTCTTGGTCTTTACATTAAAGACTAACAAAGCCAAAGCTGGAGTTTCAGTGTCCAGTAAAGACTAACAAAGCCAAAGCTGGAGTCTCAGCATCTTGGTCTTTACAGTAAAGACTAACAAAGACAAAGCTGGAGTCTCAGCATCTTGGTCTTTACATTAAAGACTAACAAGGCCAAAGCTGGAGTCTCAGTGTCTTGGTCTTTACATTAAAGACTAACAAAGCCAAAGCTGGAGTTTCAGTGTCCAGTAAAGACTAACAAAGCCAAAGCTGGAGTCTCAGCATCTTGGTCTTTACAGTAAAGACTAACAAAGCCAATGCTGGAGTCTCAGCATCTTGGTCTTTACAGTAAAGACTAACAAAGCCAAAGCTGGAGTCTCAGCATCTTGGTCTTTACAGTAAAGACTAACAAAGCCAAAGCTGGAGTCTCAGTGTCTTGGTCTTTACATTAAAGACTAACAAAGCCAAAGCTGGAGTTTCAGTGTCCAGTAAAGACTAACAAAGCCAATGCTGGAGTCTCAGCATCTTGGTCTTTACAGTAAAGACTAACAAAGCCAATGCTGGAGTCTCAGCGTCTTGGTCTTTACAGTAAAGTATAACAAAGCCAAAGCTGGAGTCTCAGTGTCTTGGTCTTTACAGTAAAGACTAACAAAGCCAAAGCTGGAGTCTCAGTGTTTTGGTCTTTACATTAAAGACTAACAAAGCCAAAGCTGGAGTTTCAGTGTCCAGTAAAGACTAACAAAGCCAAAGCTGGAGTCTCAGCATCTTGGTCTTTACATTAAAGACTAACAAAGCCAAAGCTGGAGTCTCAGTGTCTTGGTCTTTACATTAAAGACTAACAAAGCCAAAGCTGGAGTTTCAGTGTCCAGTAAAGACTAACAAAGCCAAAGCTGGAGTCTCAGCATCTTGGTCTTTACAGTAAAGACTAACAAAGCCAATGCTGGAGTCTCAGCATCTTGGTCTTTACAGTAAAGACTAACAAAGCCAAAGCTGGAGTCTCAGCATCTTGGTCTTTACAGTAAAGACTAACAAAGCCAAAGCTGGAGTCTCAGTGTCTTGGTCTTTACATTAAAGACTAACAAAGCCAAAGCTGGAGTTTCAGTGTCCAGTAAAGACTAACAAAGCCAATGCTGGAGTCTCAGCATCTTGGTCTTTACAGTAAAGACTAACAAAGCCAATGCTGGAGTCTCAGCGTCTTGGTCTTTACAGTAAAGTATAACAAAGCCAAAGCTGGAGTCTCAGTGTCTTGGTCTTTACAGTAAAGACTAACAAAGCCAAAGCTGGAGTCTCAGTGTTTTGGTCTTTACATTAAAGACTAACAAAGCCAATGCTGGAGTCTCAGCGTCTTGGTCTTTACAGTAAAGACTAACAAAGCCAAAGCTGGAGTCTCAGCATCTTGGTCTTTACAGTAAAGACTAACAAAGCCAAAGCTGGAGTCTCAGTGTCTTGGTCTTTACATTAAAGACTAACAAAGCCAAAGCTGGAGTTTCAGTGTCCAGTAAAGACTAACAAAGCCAATGCTGGAGTCTCAGCATCTTGGTCTTTACAGTAAAGACTAACAAAGCCAATGCTGGAGTCTCAGCGTCTTGGTCTTTACAGTAAAGTATAACAAAGCCAAAGCTGGAGTCTCAGTGTCTTGGTCTTTACAGTAAAGACTAACAAAGCCAAAGCTGGAGTCTCAGTGTCTTGGTCTTTACAGTAAAGACTAACAAAGCCAATGCTGGAGTCTCAGCGTCTTGGTCTTTACAGTAAAGACTAACAAAGCCAAAGCTGGAGTCTCAGCGTCTTGGTCTTTACAGTAAAGTATAACAAAGCCAAAGCTGGAGTCTCAGTGTCTTGGTCTTTACAGTAAAGACTAACAAAGCCAAAGCTGGAGTCTCAGTGTCTTGGTCTTTACATTAAAGACTAACAAAGCCAAAGCTGGAGTCTCAGCATCTTGGTCTTTACAGTAAAGACTAACAAAGCCAAAGCTGGAGTCTCAGTGTCTTGGTCTTTACAGTAAAGACTAACAAAGCCAAAGCTGGAGTTTCAGTGTCCAGTAAAGACTAACAAAGCCAATGCTGGAGTCTCAGCATCTTGGTCTTTAAAGTAAAGACTAACAAAGCCAATGCTGGAGTCTCAGCGTCTTGGTCTTTACAGTAAAGACTAACAAAGCCAAAGCTAGAGTCTCAGTGTCTTGGTCTTTACAGTAAAGACTAACAAAGCCAAAGCTGGAGTCTCAGTGTCTTGGTCTTTACATTAAAGACTAACAAAGCCAAAGCTGGAGTCTCAGTGTCTTGGTCTTTACATTAAAGACTAACAAAGCCAAAGCTGGAGTTTCAGTGTCCAGTAAAGACTAACAAAGCCAAAGCTGGAGTCTCAGCATCTTGGTCTTTACAGTAAAGACTAACAAAGCCAATGCTGGAGTCTCAGCATCTTGGTCTTTACAGTAAAGACTAACAAAGCCAAAGCTGGAGTCTCAGCATCTTGGTCTTTACAGTAAAGACTAACAAAGCCAAAGCTGGAGTCTCAGTGTCTTGGTCTTTACATTAAAGACTAACAAAGCCAAAACTGGAGTTTCAGTGTCCAGTAAAGACTAACAAAGCCAAAGCTGGAGTCTCAGCATCTTGGTCTTTACAGTAAAGACTAACAAAGCCAAAGCTGGAGTCTCAGCATCTTGGTCTTTACATTAAAGACTAACAAGGCCAAAGCTGGAGTCTCAGTGTCTTGGTCTTTACATTAAAGACTAACAAAGCCAAAGCTGGAGTTTCAGTGTCCAGTAAAGACTAACAAAGCCAAAGCTGGAGTCTCAGCATCTTGGTCTTTACAGTAAAGACTAACAAAGCCAATGCTGGAGTCTCAGCATCTTGGTCTTTACAGTAAAGACTAACAAAGCCAAAGCTGGAGTCTCAGCATCTTGGTCTTTACAGTAAAGACTAACAAAGCCAAAGCTGGAGTCTCAGTGTCTTGGTCTTTACATTAAAGACTAACAAAGCCAAAGCTGGAGTTTCAGTGTCCAGTAAAGACTAACAAAGCCAATGCTGGAGTCTCAGCATCTTGGTCTTTACAGTAAAGACTAACAAAGCCAATGCTGGAGTCTCAGCGTCTTGGTCTTTACAGTAAAGTATAACAAAGCCAAAGCTGGAGTCTCAGTGTCTTGGTCTTTACAGTAAAGACTAACAAAGCCAAAGCTGGAGTCTCAGTGTTTTGGTCTTTACATTAAAGACTAACAAAGCCAAAGCTGGAGTTTCAGTGTCCAGTAAAGACTAACAAAGCCAAAGCTGGAGTCTCAGCATCTTGGTCTTTACAGTAAAGACTAACAAAGCCAAAGCTGGAGTCTCAGTGTCTTGGTCTTTACAGTAAAGACTAACAAAGCCAAAGCTGGAGTTTCAGTGTCCAGTAAAGACTAACAAAGCCAATGCTGGAGTCTCAGCATCTTGGTCTTTAAAGTAAAGACTAACAAAGCCAATGCTGGAGTCTCAGCGTCTTGGTCTTTACAGTAAAGACTAACAAAGCCAAAGCTGGAGTCTCAGTGTCTTGGTCTTTACAGTAAAGACTAACAAAGCCAAAGCTGGAGTCTCAGTGTCTTGGTCTTTACATTAAAGACTAACAAAGCCAAAGCTGGTGTCTCAGTGTCTTGGTCTTTACATTAAAGACTAACAAAGCCAAAGCTGGAGTTTCAGTGTCCAGTAAAGACTAACAAAGCCAAAGCTGGAGTCTCAGCATCTTGGTCTTTACAGTAAAGACTAACAAAGCCAATGCTGGAGTCTCAGCATCTTGGTCTTTACAGTAAAGACTAACAAAGCCAAAGCTGGAGTCTCAGCGTCTTGGTCTTTACAGTAAAGACTAACAAAGCCAAAGCTGGAGTCTCAGTGTCTTGGTCTTTACATTAAAGACTAACAAAGCCAAAGCTGGAGTTTCAGTGTCCAGTAAAGACTAACAAAGCCAAAGCTGGAGTCTCAGCATCTTGGTCTTTACAGTAAAGACTAACAAAGCCAAAGCTGGAGTCTCAGCATCTTGGTCTTTACATTAAAGACTAACAAAGCCAAAGCTGGAGTCTCAGTGTCTTGGTCTTTACATTAAAGACTAACAAAGCGAAAGCTGGAGTTTCAGTGTCCAGTAAAGACTAACAAAGCCAAAGCTGGAGTCTCAGCATCTTGGTCTTTACAGTAAAGACTAACAAAGCCAATGCTGGAGTCTCAGCATCTTGGTCTTTACAGTAAAGACTAACAAAGCCAATGCTGGAGTCTCAGCGTCTTGGTCTTTACAGTAAAGACTAACAAAGCCAAAGCTGGAGTCTCAGTGTCTTGGTCTTTACAGTAAAGACTAACAAAGCCAAAGCTGGAGTCTCAGTGTCCAGTAAAGACTAACAAAGCCAATGCTGGAGTCTCAGCATCTTGGTCTTTACAGTAAAGACTAACAAAGCCAATGCTGGAGTCTCAGCGTCTTGGTCTTTACAGTAAAGACTAACAAAGCCAAAGCTGGAGTCTCAGTGTCTTGGTCTTTACATTAAAGACTAACAAAGCCAAAGCTGGAGTTTCAGTGTCCAGTAAAGACTAACAAAGCCAAAGCTGGAGTCTCAGCATCTTGGTCTTTACAGTAAAGACTAACAAAGCCAATGCTGGAGTCTCAGCGTCTTGGTCTTTACAGTAAAGACTAACAAAGCCAAAGCTGGAGTCTCAGTGTCCTCGTCTTTACAGTAAAGACTAACAAAGCCAAAGCTGGAGTCTCAGTGTCCAGTAAAGACTAACAAAGCCAAAGCTGCAGTCTCAGCATCTTGGTCTTTACAGTAAAGACTAACAAAGCCAATGCTGGAGTCTCAGCGTCTTGGTCTTTACAGTAAAGACTAACAAAGCCAAAGCTGGAGTCTCAGTGTCCTCGTCTTTACAGTAAAGACTAACAAAGCCAAAGCTGGAGTCTCAGCGTCTTGGTCTTTACAGTAAAGAATAACAAAGCCAAAGCTGGAGTCTCAGTGTCCAGTAAAGACTAACAAAGCCAAAGCTGGAGTCTCAGTGTCTTGGTCTTTACAGTAAAGACTAACAAAGCCAAAGCTGGAGTCTCAGTGTCTTGGTCTTTACAGTAAAGACTAACAAAGCCAATGCTGGAGTCTCAGCGTCTTGGTCTTTACAGTAAAGAATAACAAAGCCAAAGCTGGAGTCTCAGTGTCCTCGTCTTTACAGTAAAGACTAACAAAGCCAAAGCTGGAGTCAACAAAAACAACAGGTTGCAGATGATAAATGCTGTCAGTATATCGCTTCTGAAGCTTTTGAAAGTTGTGGACTGTTCACGAGGCTGTTTCATTCTCCAGAACACCAGGTTTGACTCGCCTGTCAATCATCACGTTGAAAAAGGTGACTGAGAGCAGGGAAAAGTGTTAAACAGTGCCATGCCGTGGTCCTGCACCATCTGTCAAAGGCTGAAGCCAGAGATAAATCACCCAGGCTGAATTGCTTGGTTCTCTGGGCCGATTTGCTGGGTCAGTCATTTGCTGAGCAAAAAGCACTTATGCCAAGCTATCACTTGGTTTATCATTTTGGCAACCACGGCTCTAATAATGTGCTAAAAGGCCTCAGCTTTTCCCCCCTCAACTATCGACTGGTGCAGCATTTGGATAAACAGTGTTTAGGGATTTACTGCTGTGGACTGCGTTAATCGTTTCTGTGCAAGGAGACGGATCCAGAGCAAAGCTAAATGTGGCCACTCAGTTTAGCCGTGTGATACACAGCCATTTCTGCTACTGACATCAAAATCTGCCCAACACACCTTTCTGTGAACCATTCTGCACCTAGGGAGAGAAGGTAAACATCTTCACTGCTCTTGCGCAAACTTCTCAATGTGTATTTCACTATTTCAGTATTTACATTTAGACTTTAGAGTTCAGGAGAATATTACAGGGTCAGGATGTGGTGCAACACGGCAAGGAGCTGAGGAGTCAGGTGTAAATGCAGAGATTCAATTATTAATTACACACAAAGAACACGGAAACAAAACCGACAAGACCCTGACCACTAAGAGGGAGAGAGAGTAAAGACACAAAACCAAAAATAATGCTATTAACTAAATAATTTAACTTGAACCTAAAGTCTGTCACACAGAACAACAGACAAACAGACAGACAGACAGACAGACAGACAGAGAGAGAGAGAGAGAGAGAGAGAGAGAGGGAGATGGAAATGATATATGCAAGAGGAGAACACTAAAGACTAAGACCAGAGGGATAAACAGAAGGAACCCAGTGAGAGCGACAGGAAAACCAGCGCAAAAACAACATGAGAACTTATCACAAAAGATGACCAAAGAAAAGAGTTTAACTGGGCTTTTAAACATGAACTAAATGAGAAACACCTGCTGAAATCGCATGAGGGAAAAGGGGCATGACTAGGGCAAGCATGAGTAGAAAAGAGATGACCTGCGTCCCCATTATGCACTTAATACTAGTTCTAACGAGTGTTTGAGTGTGTAGTGTGTGATGTAGAGCTGTAAGGGTCAAAGTTGAGTACACTAAAAAAATCCACAGTGCACACTTAAAACCACACTTAAAAAAATAATGTTAGACACTGTCCCACAATCCAACAGTAAACAGAAAGGGTGGAGCTTGTCCCATTCGAAAAATATCTCCGTCCTAAATAGTGCTCTACTCCCTACATAGTGCACTCCACAGATTCTAAAACTAGTACCTTCAGACAGTGCACTCAACAGAGGAACCTGAAGCTTATATCTAATAAAAAAGGTTTTATTATCTGACATACAAAACACTATTTTGGTGCAGATACCGTTATGTTATGACCTATACTGTGCACTACGCAGTGTGGAGGGTTCTCTATAGAACCATCTGTAGCACATTAACTCCTTAATGATGCAAAGAAAGAGTTTGTTCAGGGTTCTCCATAGAACCATTTTAAAGTGTGCACTTCCGATGATTTCACTAGCTAAGTAACAATCTTCGTTGGACATTTATGGACAGATCTACATTTGCCTTTGTTTTACTCGTTTAAAAAGTTGGCTTTGATTGTGAGGGACAAAAAAAGACAAATGTGATTCATTCATCTACCACCCACTCCATCTACATTATTTATTAATGCTAAAATGCTTCATGCTTAAGGCCTTAGTAATTACGCTCTCTCTCTCTCTCTCTCTCTCTCTCTCTCTCTCTCTCTCTCTGTCCCTAAGATAGGGCTTGGCCTTCATTTCCGTTCAGCCTCTACATAAATCCACTACTTCCTTTCGTTTATTAGCACCATCCATTTATTTATCTCCTCTTGTGTATTATTCCACTATGGCGAGATCATTTATTAATGTGCGATCCCTCGGCTCGGCGGAGGTGAGGAAGATGGCGCTGATGAGGTGTATGAGTGTGAGGAAGACGATGGTGATGAAGAGTCAAAGGGTGTGAAAGCCTTTTCCAGCTGGACACTGGGGATACAAGCACTTCAGCTTCGCCGCTGCTGCTTTATAATGTGTCATACTAATGTCATCTAAATGTAAACTCCTGTTTCCTGCTTTCACACCAGAGAGAGCCCCACAGAGGTCTGAGGAAATTATACCCAGCAGGTCTGGTATTATTACTTCTACTTCTACCACTACTACTGCTATTCTGTTACTGCTACTATTACTGCTGCTGCTGCTACTACTACTTTTACTGTTACTATAACTACTGCTACAGCTATTAATACTGCTACTGCTACTACTACTATTGCTGTTACTATAACTAATACTACAGCTATTAATACTGCTACTACTACTATTACTATAATTACTATTACTGCTGCTGCTACTACTACTATTACTGTTACTATAACTACTACTACTGCTATTAATACTGCTACTACTACTACTAATATTACTGTTACTAATATCACTACTACTGCTACTACTACTACTAATATTACTGTTATTATAACTATTAATACAACTGTTATTATGTTACTGCTACTGTTACTATTACTGCTATTAAACCTACTACTACTGCTTCTACTACTATTACTATAACTACTGTTATATACTGTTACTATAACTACTACTAATGCTATTTTGTTACTGCTACTGCACTTATCACTGCTATTAATACTACTACTGCTACTACTACTACTGCTACTACTATTATTTCTGTTACTGCTACTACTTTGACTGCTATTCTGTTACTGCTACTTCTACTATTACTGTTATTAACATTACTACTGCTACTACTACTACTGTTCATACTACTGCTGTTCTGCTACTGGTAATATTACTACTTAACTACTACTGCTAGTCCTACTACTACTATTCTACTACTAGTACAATTACTACTACGACTACTATTACTGTTGCCAATACTACTACTGTTACTAGTCTTACTCCTAACACTTCTACTACTGCTACTGTTG